>NW_010231388.1:7550-30090 GCF_000690775.1 Eurypyga helias | reverse complement strand
TGAAAAACACATTACAATTAGCGATCACTGGCATGATTTTCAATGACAGATGTATGCAAAAGTTCACACCTACTTTATGCAAGCAAGCAGTGGAAAAAAAGGAGTATTTGCAAACTCAAATGCCTACTATTGTCACACAACTGGCTTTGCTCGAGACAAGGTCTCTTCAGCGTAAATGCTTAAAATGAAGTACCTCACTTGTACCACCCCTAATCAAGGAAGTGCTTAAGTCCAGGAATTATTTTCAATTTCCTCCTCTTTCAAGACTTATATAAAATCTGTTAGTTTTAAGGCCTGTTCCTGATCTTTGAAGGTATACAATGTCTCCATTTATCTTTAAGAATTACAATAATGAAACAAAAGATCTTGTATTCTTTTTTACAGTCTGCAGCAAATAGATACTCAGTGTGAGAGCACATGGCACACCAGGCAATTCAAGTATCCCTAATAGACGCACACATGCCTACCAGTGACTCAGAATATTGGCATGAGGTGGGGCTGAGAAGAGAAAGGTCTCAGCAAGAAAGCACAAAGAAGACTTAAAACTTTAAAGCAACTGTTTCAAAAAATAAAAAGAAAGAGATGCAAAGTAAACAGTTTCTGTGTGTTGCTGATGTTTTTCTCATGTCATCTGGATTTGTTTGAAGTCCAAAATGAGCTCTTAATCTTCTTGATTTACTCTGCCTAGACTTGAGACTGTTATAGGATTTTATTCAAAAGATTTTGGCAAATATTCTCAATCCATCTGTTTGTGGATATTGATGCACTGAATAACACCTTAAATCTCTCTTAGTGTAAGGTTTTACCACAAATGAGGAAAAAAAGGATGTAAACTGCAGGTTTGACTCGCTTCGCTGAACAATTCTTTTCCTACTTGTAAATCCATTCATGTTTAATGTCATGAAATCAACTTCTTGTCATCAAAAATAAAAATCCATCATCATTCCTGCAGCATCTCTATAGCAGTGGTTCTCAAAGTCACATGTCCTAGGGAATAAATTAAAATAAAGTAGAAAAAACATGGTATTGTATTCTCTCTGTTGACTTGGGTTTAATTTGTTTTCCCATACCAACCAATAACCCCGAAGGGTTTCATGGGAAACCTGCTAACTGTGACCCACAACCCTCTGGTTCAACAGCTGTCGTTCTATAGGGATGGGATACAATACAGAGCAAAATATGTAACTGATATTGCAACATCTAAAGAGCATGTGGTATCAGATTTAATTACAGTAGATACTCTTAAACTGTTTGAGAATACTCACGCTTTTGGACATAGCTTTCATTTGCCAATTGGTGCCTAGCAATTAAGTAGAACATATAGTTACATTCTAAGTGTCTATGAAAGGCAAATACTTGAAAAGGAAATACCCTATCATGGTTGGCAAGGTGTGCACACATCCACAGTGTGGGAAACACGAATAACCGACATTGCATAGTGCTATGAGTCTTTGCAACAGAGGTTAAAATCTGATCAAAAAATACTTGCAGTTAGATGAACAGGGCTGACAGAAATGGGCAGTCTGTCCTGCTGTGAGGAATTTCAGCTATTTTAGGGTGACACAGGTTGTGTTTATAAACTTAAGGCTTTCATGCATCCCCCAAAAGTACATAATGCATTTAACAGTTTGAAATCAAACTACCTATATGTGCAATGTTTGTGTGGTTTTGCTTCCTATTTTTAAACACACCTTTCTGTGAACTTCCAACAAAGACTTAGCGCAATCGAGCCAAAAAAAGAAGTTCCCAAGTTCAAACCCAATTCTGACCAAATGCACTAACCTTCTCTCTGACCTCAGATAGAGTAGCTTACCTTCCTATGACACTGCTATAAAACCCCACCACAGGATGAATCTTATCAGAGGTGACATCTGATTACATTGCATTTCTCATTTATTTGTTTTTTTAATCAATCCTGAAGACTTTACTGAGGAATAATCAGTTGACAGTTCCTTCTGCAGTGTTTTTTGAGCCACTAATGGTATAACTATTTTATGGTGAATTAGAGACTATCTTGGTCAGTTGTTCAATTTTTTTCTTGTTTCAGTTTCTTGTTCAGTTACCTTAAATGACTGAGTGGGTGAAATTCAAATAACTTCCTCAGACCAACATGCATTTTTAATGGATCTACTTATAAAATAATTCTTACAATTATGCAAGACAAAGTAAGTGGAGTTCTAATGAGATGGAATGATTAACCTTTGGGAGAGCTATTTAAAGGAAAACAGGACTCACACTGCTGAGAAAATGCTTCAGATACTAAGATGGGCCTGGTAAGTGTGCAGTCACTGCGCCGTTGTGTCACGTTTGTCCCTGGCAACCACTGTGGCTATCAGCAATGCACACGTGTTGTACACATCCAAGTTGTGTATTTGAACCTGCTTTCAAGCTTCTGCACCTGGAAGATGATGCCCAAAACTGGGAGACTGCAGAATAAGGCCCACAGAGTCTCACATAACAAGAAACAGCTCTGCAGTGATACCCAGCACTCTGAAGATGAGCCACAAGCAATTCACAATGGTTGTTATTTCATATTCCCAGGTGGACACTGTCATCACTGATGTTGAGTTACGTACTAGGAAGCAGACAAAGCAGAATTACACTATTATATCCTATGAAAAATGTATATGTTCAAGAGAATTTATGCAAACAATTATGATAGTAGGACACAAGCCTTCAAAATTTTAGGAAATAATTACTACAATAACAATGGGTAAAATACTAAACATTCATTACTTATCAGCAATGTAAGACAGAATCATCTACGCAACATACCTCTTGCAATAATGATGTGACCTTGGCTCTTTGCATGATTTTATTTTTCATTTCTTGCCTCTGACTATTTCAGAAAGACAATGGTATTATTTGAATTTCATGGAAAACTGAAGGAAGAAATCTGAGTGAATCACAACAGAACTAAATAATTGTGTAGATGCACTGGCAAAAAAACCACAAAAAAACAAAAAACCCAAAACCCCAAACAAAAAACACCACCACCAAAAAACAAAACAAACCAAAACAAACCACAGAAAATCCCAAATCAAAAAAACCCAGCGCCCTGGTCTGGGAGAGCAGTGGATTGGGGTGCAGTTTAGCCTCCTACTCACCAGCTACTGGGGTCTGAGATGACCACTGCCTCTATGCCACCTCCTATACTCTCCCCTAATGATCCAGCAAGGGTAATGGGATACTTGGGTAAACAGACTTCTGACTGAAACCACTATGGTACTCTTTTCTTCTGACCTTCTCCAAACTCTACATTCACTGTCAGGTAGCTGTGAAACAGGAGATATAAAACTCCTGATTCTTGCCTATATTTAATTTCATGTTCTCATTTATACATATGCAAATAAGCAGAACGGTCTCATTTCCATTGTGTTTTGCCCAGGGATATATAAATGTAATAAAGGAAAAAAGAGAGAAATAGGCGCCTAACACATATTAATTCTAAAAACCTTGATACAAATTTATGCATTAATAAAGGCATAAGAACATTACAGGTAAGATACATGTTCTGACCACTCCATTTCCCACTTCTGACTTCCCTGTCTTCCATAACATTATTTTTCCAAAGTTTCTGGCTGGTATTTCATTAGGAAAAAAAAAAAAAAGTCTGAAAATTCTTAGTTTAAGAAGCTAATAATGATATAACTTGAGAGATGTTAAGAATTACATGGTAAGACTTTCTAGTGTTTTTGACATTTTGTAAATTATGTAGACGCTCTGCACTTTTTTTTTTTAATTTCAAAATAAAGATGAAATCAATCATGGAAAATAGCAAAAACTGTAATCTACTTTCTTCTCAACATGGAATAAGCCACAAGGGACCATATGATTTAATGACATGAAGATGCATCTGATAAGATAATAATTTGCTCAAGGAGAGATCTGCATTGCAAATGCAGCTGTTCCAAAAATCTAAACCCACAGGCAAGAGATGACTTAGTTTTTGTACAAGCTATATGCATAAATATTTAGATAAATTTGTAATGTACCCCAGAAAAATGCATCAGATAGAGAAGCACAGAGTCAGGACTACTCAAGACTGAAAAGAAAAACATTTAAGAGATGGTAAGGATTCCCACAAATTATCATTTTGAAGACTGAATCAAAAAGAATTCAGTAATTAGACTGTTCAACACAGCATCTTCCTTCATCAGTGACTCCCTTGATAAAAATATCTCCCTATATCATGATTCAGTTAATGTACATGATTGTTTTGTAAGAATCTGTGACAAGTTTCATGGCTCTGAGCTGGATTACCTGGATGCCTAAAGCTAAGCACATGCAGAAATGTTCTCAGCCTTGAATTCTTATTTCAGAAGTCTGGTACTGCTTTTAAAACACAAGCTGACAGAGGGAAGCCCACTTGCATTTTGGTGTGATTGCACTGCCTTCATATATCACTACTGGACAACACTAGGAAAGTGACACCAGAACTCAAGATGATTAAGATTTATTAGCAACATAGAAATTAAACAAAAACCTATATATATTGTGATGTGCTCTGATCAGTATTATCTAATTAGTCAGTATCGGGTTCAACATCAGCAGAATTAATGAAATTCACTTATTTTGTCAGGTCATATCTTTTTCATAGGAAGACATATGTACTTAGGTAAAATAGCAGAGGTACTACCTGTCAATTCTCTATTATTACAGTCCATATTACTCAAATCCATCTGTACAAGTAGACCCTAATTCTCACATTTATCCCCACTGATGTTTGACTGCATGTGTAGATAAGAAAACACCTGCATGGATCACTTAGCAGGATCAGTCTCACAGCAGGGAGAAAAAGCCAGTAAGAATGCATGTCTTCAGGACACTGCATGCTTTCTCTGTTGAAACATGCAAACGAAAAAGCATGAAATGATCTTGGCTGCTATATAGCACACAACTGTTTGTAACTCCTTTTACACTGGCCATGGTATCTTGCCATCAAGATTTCAATATGTTAGGCAGTCAATCTCTGATGATTCTAGTCAGCCCGCATTATTCTTATCCAGCAAGACACAAGCAACACTCGTCTGCCTTCTGCTATTCAGATGTACTCACGGGATGGGAAATTCTGTATTAAATGAAAGACGCATAGCTCTGCACTGAAAATTTTACACGCTTATGTCTTTCACAGGCCTAAACTTACTAAAAGAGCACCAGCAAAAGCCCTTAGTATTTCCAATGGCACTAGGTTGATCAAGCTCCTCTTGCACAGAAAGTGTGTAAGGAAACTAGCAATTAGTCTCCTCAAGCAGAGAAATGAGAAAGGGAAATCTGGCAGATGTTGGCTACATCTCTTTATAGGAGATGCAGAAGAGCAGCTGTTACAGTAGGGATTGTAGGGATTTCTTGTGAAAGTCGGTAGCAGATGTCACCATCTGCTTCTGCTTTCTCTATGAAATAGAGGCAAAAGGGAGACTGAAAGCTTGTTAAAAAAAGGTAACAACAAAACCCATAAATTCAAAAGATACCTAAACATATTTACAGGGAGTGGGGGAATTTCTTACCCTCTTCCTGTGGTCCAGATACACAATAAAAGCAAAAACCACTCCCCGTTTGCTTTAAATCATGATTTCTTTTCATTTTAATCTTACTACATGTACTTTGACAACCTTCAGCCTGCAATCTAACACCTAGCCATTTCCTCCCCGGCTGAAAGAGATCACAGAAATGAGCAGTTGTATCCTTTCCCTCTGGCTATACAGCAACGGTCTGATGACAACTGCTTTACCAGGGTTGGTAGCAGACAAACAAAAATTCCCTACTGAATGATCTACACAATGATGTCATGTGTGGAGGCAGAGTATTTATTACTTGGGGGAAAAAAAAATCCCAACAGAAAACAAACACAACTTCTGTTGCATTGTGTCAGGAAACTTGCTGTACATGTTTGTACATCATGGCAGATAAAGATCAGATGAGGCAAGCAATGAAGTGGTTAACCAAATCAGGAAGTTATCTTAGACATCCAAAGGCACATCATGTAAACCTGAGAAAACTTCTTACACAGAACCGAGGAGAAAAAAATGTAAGGGCTTGTCTGGGAAGAAACAAATGACACTGTCAACAAGTAGCTTGCTTTCTCACTCAGAGAAGAAGGTATTAGTGGATATAGAGCGCAACAAAAGAACAGGAATCTTTCCAGTGGTGTAAAAAAAGCTTGGATCAAGCCCCAGCTTTCCTGAAAACTAGAGTGGCTAATTGCCTCACTCTTCCACTGTCAAAACTGTCATCTCACTGAACCGAAATACTTTTCCAATATTGCTACAGGGCAGATGTTTCCACATTGGTAATACTGGGAGGCACATTCAACCATCACCAGTAAATTGCTGGCTGCCATCTCCCCTGTCTGGCATCCCATAATGTTATCTTGCAAAAAAACCAAACAAACAAAAACTCCCCAAAAAAACCCAACCAAAAAAAAACCAACCCAAAAGAAAACCACCCAAAAAACCCCCACATCCTCATTCTGGGAAAGTTTTTTATTTTTCTTTTGTTTGTTCACTTTTGGAATCACAGGCCACCTTGCAGCTCATTACCACCGTAGAGAGCATTTTACTTTCCAGCTAGTGTCATATTTAGACAATAATTAAGGTTCAGAAATGGAAGATAGCATTTTCCTTTGGCATCGCCATAAATCAGGAAACACTTTGGCTATACCTGGATAAAAAGTGATGAAAGTAACAGAAGAAATCAACTTTAGCAAGGTATACTGCTAATACAGGTCTTTTCTCCGAAGCAAACAAATTATGCTTATCTTACACTACCAGACCATCACTGGAAGTACTATGCCAGACTGTCAGCTGGGATGAATCAACATGACCCTATTAACTTCAGTGCAGCTGTGCTGATTTATTTTGAAAAACATGTACTGGTCAAAAAGTGACCATTTAATCTTATAAAACTATAAAAGTGACTAAGGTAGTAGATATAAAGAAAAATATAGAATGGAAAGTACTACAGAAGGGCTCAAAGCAGATGTATATTTTATTAAGACTAGTCTAACATAGCCACTCTTTTTACTCCACAGGAGATTTTAGATAATATTCTCTGCTGTCACATACACATGTATCTCTTGAATATAGACCAAAGTATTGATGCACTTTAAAAATGCTTTACTATTCTCAAATTAAGATGCAAGGCTCAGATGGTGGGTTCAACTAGTTTGGAATTTATCACTGGTGCTTTTTTTAAAGTCACTGTGGCTGTCAGAACATGAAACATCAGACTTAAAAGCAAGCCCACACCATGAACTTAAGTGTTCAAGACGTGCAACATAATGTCACATCTTAAGAACTACTCCTGTTACAGTCTTTCTCTTACGGAGAAAAACATCAAAATAAAAAGGGACAAAGCTTGTCAAAGCCAGCACTTCCTTCAAGCCTTGGTAATTTTGAGAAATAAGAAAGCTCTTATATTAGACTTAAGCACTCTTTACCCTTATGAACTCTGTATAGACTTCCCTAGTATTATACAGGCTACGTGACGTTAACTACTAGTGCTCCACTCCGAGTTCAGAGTTGGGAAGGTTAAGGAGAAGGATGGCTATTCTGAAATAAGAGGTGTATATACCCAAATTCCTTACTCAGGGAAGCAGTTCTTGAGATTAAACCATTCCCATTTTCACTAGGTTTGTGTGTTGTGGCCCCAGCAGTATCATACCTGAACACTATTGGAAGACAGATCATGGAGCAAAGTCTTTACAATTGTCTGTTCACCAGCTGCTAAAAGCCACTTGGCAGACAACTGCAATCCCTCATCCTTCACCATGAGTACTAGTACTTCAAATGCAAATACTTCTGTATTTGATCGCAGTCCACACTCAGGCTGCCAGGTACCAAAAATGCATTCTGTTCATCCTTGGCATTGCCTTACAGTGTAACACAGCTTAGGGATGCCTGCCTACAAGAAATACTAGGATTTGTCTCTTCACAGTCTTTCCATGTAAATACATTCATTATAGGAAGCTTACAAAATTTTTCAGTTATGATTAACACTTCAAATACTGGGGAAAAAAAAAAATGTAATGTCTGCCTGGACAGATCCAACCTGCACCTCAGCAGGTGGCACTGCCATAACCCGCTCATCTCCACTGATTCCCTGGCATTATGTTTGGTGTGGACAAGATGCACTAAGTATCACTGTCAGTGAGAAGCTGTATTTGATCAATTCAGTATAACACTAAACCAACTGGAATAATGGTATGAAATATTGGAATAAAATATGGATTGGTTTATTTAGATATTTC
This sequence comes from Eurypyga helias, assembly GCF_000690775.1. NCBI lineage: Eukaryota > Metazoa > Chordata > Aves > Eurypygiformes > Eurypygidae > Eurypyga > Eurypyga helias. Next base: position 21,842 of record NW_010231388.1, on the reverse strand, counting down.
AAATCACGGAAATCAGTACATTAAAAAAAAAAACAAACCCACAAACCATAAGACATTTAAAATCTTCCACGTATATTCCATCTCTGCATAGAAATTAGAAATCTTAATTAAATCCTCTTTTCCTCCCAAAGCACCTTTGCAATCTTCAAAAACATTAGGAAGGTTATGAATGGCTATTAAGAAAGAATGTGAAAACTAATTTGCTTCCATTTTCTTCTCTGATAAAGTTTCAGATATTCTCCCATAAAAACACTAAGCAAATGGCACTGGGCTGTGGTTACAGTTGCTTTCATTGCATGTACTCCCGTTAAGGCTAACGGAGTCAACTGAAATGATTTCTAAAACAAGATTCTTTTTCGTGGCATAAGGGGCTTAAACCCACACCCCCAGCACATACACACAACCAAAAGTACAGCCTGAGACTTCAAAGCACAGACTTGGGTTCTCCAGGGGGACATTAAGTGTGTTGAAAAGAGATTTTGGATTGTAAGTGCCATTGCAGCAGTGTCAAAGCTGGAACAAATGTTAGAGGTATCAATATAGCAACAAGCACTGAATTTTCCCTCCTTCAAAATGCCACAAGCCTATAGAGAAGGAGCATAAACGGTAAATCTGTTCCTATAATTTCCAGCTCACCCTGTAAGTCCTTCGTATTACAAGAAATCATGGCAGGCTTATATTTGTCAGTGCATATTCCCTCATTCTTTATGTTGGTCAGAAGGTTTTAATTGTATAATAACTCAGAGCAATTTGGACACAGTTTATACAGTGCACCAGGAATATATATCAGCAAATTCTTTGAAAGGAAATAAAGTATTAGTGCATTAGATTCCCTTTTAATTTTGAACTTGCACTGTCATCTGCTCCAGTGAAGTGATGTACTAACTTCTACTACCAAGTATTTGATGTACCATTTACTGTAAATGCTGCCTACCCCGTGTATGACAAGGTTTCACAGCTGTGGCTCCCAAAGGCTCCCAAATTCCATTGACACTGATTCCTTTTTCCCTTTGTTTCTTTCTTTTTAAACAGAGGTGTAATTATGGTTTATTTAATATTTGTAAGTATGATATAAATTTTTTTTTTGTCAGGCTATAATTTATATAATTGCATTCCTGTAAAATTTGAATTTATTTTTCATTTAGAAACACACCACAATAAAAGGCTTCTGCACTCTGAATCAAGTTTTCTGTGTTAATTTAAAATTTAATTTTAGAGTTTTCTAAGTCACAGTAGTTCAAGGGCAGAGGAAAGCTGCCATTGTATAAAAGACTTTTAATCAACTGGGGACTTTTACTCAAACTAAATACCAATATTAACTGTTCATAAAGTACTGCAAGAGGAAAGGGGATAATTAAGTGGAGTTTAAGCTGCATTGCTATTAAGGATTAAACAGAAAGGCATTTTAAAACCATGTGCTGAAAGCCATCTTGTCAGAAGGTATGGGCCACAATCTACAAATTTTTCAAAATATATCTGGCTGTATTCATTAGTCTCATGAATTTAGAGGGTTTATTGTTTCTTCCTCCTAATTTGACATTTCTATGGAAATAAAAATCTTAAATACAATTTACAGCTGAAATTGCACTTGTTATGCAGTTCCCCTAAATGTTTAAAAACCTGCCTCTTAATGTGTCATTCGAACATTTTAGCCTCAACTTATTATCAAAAGGGATGAAAACTCAGGGATGTCACAATGTTGTTGCAGTCCCTTGAGAGCAGTGATACACAGAATCAGGTACAGAAGCCTCCCTTCAGCATCAGAGGGCTACAGAATGGAATATGATGCTTGAAAAGGAAAGCTGCTGTTCTGCAGGTTCTGAGACTACCATGAGGGCTGCATTAAACACAGCAAACAGCCCACGAGCCCCAACACCCTCCCTGCAGAATTTTGGCAAGTTTCAATGAAACTTGCAGATGCATTGTTTCACTTTTCCGGTCAGATGTACACAAAGTCAGGAACGGTTTCACATGGATTTTCTAACCTCTCCTGGGGCTTTCGTGATTGAAGAGGATGCCGTTCACAGCAAAGAGATTGTAGGCCTCTCTGAAGTTCACCACAATCCAGTAGGCATACAGTTTTGCTGCCCCTACAAAAATAATTTTAAAGCATTAGGTATATCTGCTGTGCTCGTACATAGCTCAGGCAGGCACACGTGCACACCCCTCCCACACGAAGGGTGAAGTCCACATTTCAACAATGGAGTGCGTTAGAATTTGATTCATTCCCTGCTTGTGTCACTTTTCATACGGAAAAAGACTATCCAGCTCAATAACCAGCAGCTGAACAGGAAAATACTCCTTTTCTGTGCAGCCTCTCAACTGGCCAGGAAGCGTTAGGGCACTTTCTCACTTGTTTTCTTATGCACACTCAGGCATAGCACTTTTTCTTTTACAATATAATTAACACAGCCAGAGCGTGTGAAATATGCCACTGTGGTGACCTCTGCTAATAAAAAAAATGACTTTGGAGGAATAAAAGTGAAAATCTGGTGCCTTAACACTCAAATTGATTTGAAACTTTATCACCAAAGTCTTCCATGCACATTGCTTTAGTAAGTGTTTCAAATTTCATGCGAGTTCATGAAGGAAGAAGTGAGCTCTTGGGAGTTTTTAATTTAGACTGCAAAAAATATGAAACCTTATCACTTCAGTGGTATCTCACAACCCTTTGTGAAGGAAAAGTCACCCTCCTCCCCCTCTACAATAGTTCTCTACCTCTGTGCTGAATGAACATGGTCTTGTGAAGTGAGATGCTAATTTCCAGCCCCCGGGCAATGGCAGCAAATACTTTTAATATAGTAATTCATAAAGGTATGCTTCTTGACATGTCTAGTCACTTTAGCTCTATCGTCATCCTAATCTCACACCCAAATGACTTCAACCCTGAGATGTGAGTGGGGAGAACAGACTGGCAGACGCTACACACACACACCATCAGCGATCCTCACCATAAGGCGATCTTGGGTAAAAAGGGGTGGTCTCCTTTTGCGGGATTTCTTGCACTTTTCCGAAAAGTTCACTGGTGGAGGCTTGGTAGAACTTCACAGAGTTGATAAGGCCACAGGTCTTAATAGCATCTAGGAGCCGTAAAGTACCAACCCCATCAACATCAGCAGTATATTCCGCTAGGTCAAAAGAAATCTTGGGGAGAGAAAGAAATAAAAAACCATCAATTATTAGGGGAACCAGAACATGCCGTGATCATGTACAACCAACCAAAGTAATACATCACTTGTCACAAACCATCTAGATGCTCTTGTACAGAACAGATGCTCAGCTTACAAAAGTACCCTCAAAGGATTTCTAAGAATAAACAAGTAGTTCCATAAATAGCAGAACCAAAAGACTGGTGCTCCCTGATCTCTCTCTCAGGATTATTTTCCCATGTGAAGTAAGGGGTAAGCCTCACCACAGCGGGAGTATCATCAGGCTCTCTCTCATCTCCACAGCTGCCAATTTTCACCATATTCACTTCGGCTTAATATCTTTTACACACTTGAATGTTGTTAAAATTGTCCAAAAGGTATTAAAAAAAAATTATGTTAGATGGATAGCATGACTACATAAACAAAAAAAACCCCACAAACTTTAAACACAGTCCAACGTTTTGCAATTCAAATGCACATCAAAATGGAGAGAAGACTATAAATGTCTGCTATCAAACGAGACTCCCAACCCCACTTGATTTAGGTGTATCAGAGCTGTGGCTTTTGCACAGAGTTTAAGGGGATGAAGTAGTGGGAGAGCAAAGGGTGAAGCTTTCCAAAAGAAACCAGCCATCTCCTCCAGCTGACATATCCTTCAAAGTATCATAATAAACTCATGTGCGCTGCTGGGCCACAGTTCCCCTTTCTCTCCCTGCCCCAGTAGTCCTGTTATTTTGATTATGAGCTTGACCATGGCATCAGACGTATGACAGTGCTTGAGTCTAATCCTTCAGAGTGTATAACAAAAATACATTAATTCTATTCCTTGCAGTTGTAGAAGACAAATAAAAAATGGGGTCAGTAAGTTGAAAGTAAGAGATGTGTTGTGACCACCCCAATCTGCAGGCGGGCAAAAAAACTCTCAGAAAGGAGTTCACTCTGCTTGTTTGGTGAATATGGGCTGGTTGTTCCGATATGCTGGCAGATCTCCTGGAGCCTGAAGAATTTTCTCCCACTGGTGGCCATCACAGAGACATGTTCCTCCTTTCTTCCACATCATCTCTCCAAACCAGGATTTTTCCTGTTACTACTGCCAACATCATAAAAAAGGAAAGGGGAATGGACCTTTAGAGCCATCTCCTTCATCTCTCTGACCCAAGGAAGAATTACTCTACTTATGTCCCCTCTGACTGATGATTGACTTTCAGGAACAAGCTCTAGATTGATGGCAATGTTACAGTCTCTTTACATGATCCAGGCTAGAGGTTATTGAGGCACTGCCCACGTCAGATAGTACAAATCTGTGATCCCTCTTCTTCATTAATCTTCAGCGATAAGGCAGCTACTAATGGTGTAGAAGGTAAATGGCCACAGCTGGACAAGCTGAGCTATCACAGTGAAATCAGTGGGAAACCTGTCACTTACCAGGTATTATTACAGGCTCTCTGCAGATTCAGACAGATAGCCCTGTATTCATTTCTCCTGTTAAGCCACTTTCCCTGTTCAGTAATCACTAGAGGTTTAAGGCTTATTTACACAGCAGATGCAATAAAAATAACCAGATTAATTTGAATTTGCACTTATGTTTAATTTAATACAGGTATGAAATAATCTAAATTGTGTTAGTGTGCTCCAAAATAAAAATGTTCTCACATAGTTTTGATCTGAAATAGCTAATTGTATGAATGAAAACAAACTTTACTGGTCCTGGGGTTTTTTTGTGTGTGGGTTGTTGTTTTTTTTTTTTTTTTTAACCAAAAGGAACAAAAAAATATAAAAGAAAAGAAACCTGATACTTTGGCTTGTTAACCTGGTATGACCCAGCTGAAACTGAGCACTGTTCTAATGAGAAGTGCTGAGCATTTTTTTGTGTCAATCCATTCGGCACAAAGATGACAGCTCCTTAAGGTCTCTCAGATTTGCTGTCAGAGTAACTCTTGGGAACACATCTTAGTGAACAGGTGATACAGTCAATAATGCACTAATGAAGATAAATTAGTGTATTTACCATATGGCTAGCACCTTCACATATTCACAGCAACATCCCAACTCTACAAGTAAAGGCAAAAACCACTCACTCGTTGTAGCAGAACCAGAAATTTACTTCTATTAAGGAATTGTTTCCAACAAATAACCTGCTAAATACATCACCCCAAAATGTAAATCTTTGCTTACATGTTCTACTACAAGAGTAAAGGGTACATGTAACTGGGGTTGGTCTTAAATCAAAGATCCCAAACTATAAAACCTCTCAAACAGAGAAAGCAGTGAGCCTGTGGCAGCACCAGGGACTGCTCTCCCTGGCTGATGCAGAGACCAGTTTCACAAGAGATGCTTTTCCCTATTGCCTTATGAATGACCTCAGTCTTCACCTAGAAAAATCACTCCCAGGAGTGTGAGGTAATTCTGCCTCACGCTGGCTGGGTCTGAGTGTCCCCGAGCAGAAACTGCCAGCTTTGAGCCTGTTTGGTGGTTTTGTAATGCGGACTATTGTTCAGCATGGACAGGACTCAGACCACTGAACTAATTTTTTTTATTTTTTTTTATTTTTTTTTTTTTGAGTGCAGGTTAGGCTGAAATGGCATTCGTGAACATGAAAAATTGTTTTATCCACTAAAACTTCCGACACCAAAAATCGTGGACTGGTTAGACACTCTGTGAAGTGCAGGAGCAGTAAATTGGCGAACCCATAAATGCACGTTGGATTTTAATTTGATTCTAATTCAAAGTTAAAAATATAAAGGAACTTTATAAAATACCAGATTGATTAAGTAGTTACAAATGAAACAGGGAAGAGCAGGACAAGGTGCTGAGCTATCCATTAACACATTATCTCCCTTTCTTTATACATGTTATTTTGTGCAAGAACAGCAGGAAGACTGGAGTGAAAAAAAAAATAATAAAAATGCAGGGACATCATCAAGAGGGATGTGAAAGAGAGAATTGACACACATGCACAACACACACACACACACACACAGAGAAGACCAGGGTTTGAGTTATAGAAACCAACTACAGAATCAGATTCAATAAATGTTACTCAAAGAGATAATCTTCACTGGTGCATTGAGCTCAGTAGGACTACCTGAGAGAGTAAAAAAGTCACGGAAATTATTGTAAAAGCAGATGTATGAAGGCTAAAAACAAGCCATACTTTCTGAAAATTTAAATATTTATGCAGTGGAAAAAAGAGCTTAGGTCATACCCACAGATGAGAGTTTCAAACAGCCTAACTTATATTCAGTGCCTGAATTAGGAAGCTTGTTTCCCTGTATACCAGTACTGACAGTGGTGAGTCAGAGCAGAAAGCCTAATGGAGATGCTCTTGACCATGCTTTGGAGAAACTATGTACACACACCAGTATTTTAATTTAGCTACCTAAGAGAGATGCTCCATTCTAACCTCAAAAATGCAAACCCATGAGTTACTGTCAGCTGTGTAAAGCAAGCCATGCAACAAACAACCTTTTTTGAAGACAACACCAGGAGTTTTCGTGATGACTGGCGTAGGGAAAAGAAGCCTCCTTGCCTGGCAGAAACTTTAAACCTGAAAGTTTTTCCAAAGAGTATTGAAGGCATGGATCCAATACTTCTTTGCTCTCTTTGGACAGACTTTGTGACAATGGGAAAGCATGACATACCAACGAAACAGAAATTGTCTACTTGGAACATGTTCATCTGAGTGACCTTGGAACTTCTTTCCCATGTACAATGGGTACACTGTGCTTTTGCAGCTGTCCTCCTTGATCTGTGGAGATACTGTGAATATATATGCTTAAGATGTGTCTATTTATTCCATTCTATAGGTAATGATAACAGTGAGTCATTAGAAGTGGACAAATCAACAAAGAGCCACTTAAATCCTTCATCAAATGTACTTCTGTCCCAGGTTTTCAGGTCCTGAATTCCTTGCAGAATTGTCTCATAGAATATTGAAAAGGAATTTGACTCCTTACACTTCTATATGCTGAAAATATTCACTGCTGGATTCATCCATTATATAGTACATTTTAAATACATTCTTGGGCAAGTAAAAATTTCCACAGCAAGGATTACCCATTGGATGATAAAATTTTCTTGAGACAAGCATAGTTTAATTTGTTATAACATTTCTGGAATCACAGGATTCAATATGAATGCACTGAACCACATTATGTCTCTTTCATGCAGCTCTAAGAATTACCATGTGTTTTGTGAACTGTTTTCTACTTACTGAATTTGAACTTTTGTTTCCCCCCTCCCCATTTCTTTCTTTCTATATAATCAAAAGATTCAATCTCTACAAAAAATTTGAATTTAATGGAGCAATGTTTTAAATATGTTGTTTCCCAACTGATCATTCAAAACCAAGCTTAGCAAGGTCTTTAACAAGATTTAGAAGCTTACTGAAAACTATCTAAATGAAAACATATGGATCTTAGCTTCCACAAGAACACATTCCTATCATGTCTACGAGTACTAGATACAAGCCTGCAGACTTAATAATACTTGCTTCTGACCAATGTGTTGTCAACAGCAGTGATATTCTGAAAATAAGTATCAATTTAGCACAGACACGTGTTTGGTTTTGTGAGATACTTCATCTCCATTTTGTCATTTGGAAGAATCCAACAGATGGGCTGTAATAATGTTAACTATTAGCTTTCAACCAAAAATAGCATGGGTTAGCAGAATATGCTTCAGTGCTCTACCTAAGGAATATAAACAACGATTTGAAATTTCATCTTCTTCTTACAGCTTCACAGTTTCAGAAGATGGGATTTCTGGAAGGCTGGCGTTATAAGCTTATGTGAGGCCCTAGGAGGAAACAGGATAATACAAATATAAATTATTATTCTTTCACTGTAAAAAGCAAAGGTGGCTAACCTCACTGTAACATTAAAATAAGCATCTTTGCTCTCCTGAAAAAACTTACAGTAGATTATTTAGATTTATCAGCGTAGAAGATATGTATCAGGCCTCTTTAAGCACCGAGAAAGGTTTATACCTGAGAAGCAAATCACAAAGCAGAAAAAGTGCTCAGAAATATTTCAAGTCTCAAAAGTTTCACAGAGGTTACTTTTTTGTATTCTTTAAAATCAATTCTGTTTGCTTTGAATATTCAAGTGGGCCTTTCACTGCCAATAAAAACCACTGGGATCACTTATATCATCTCAGTAAACAAACTTCTCAACCTCTTAGGAACAGGCATTTAAAGCATAACATTCCAGTCGCTAAATCTAATACAGACTATGGGCCAAGCATTCCTATAAAGTCCTAACACACTGGGGGGAAAAAAATCCTACAGATTTTAGGAAATCTAAAGAATTTGGGGGGAGCTGGGCAGTGTCAAGGGGGTAGGGAAGAAGCTATATATCTACAAAAATGTCAGGTAACCTTCTAGGAGAATATGACAATTCCTCTTCCTCCCAACCCCTTAACTACTAATGAATGCTTAACTTATTGCCCTCTCACCCAATAAAAGAAGTAGCTGAAAGATACCAAAATCCCCCAAACAAATCTATATGTTTTGTTATATAGAAAAATAATCAATTCAATAGCTCTGAACTGCTTATTATTAAGTAACACTCTTGACATCTTAAAGACCTCTTCAACTTCTTAGCTAAATAGAAATTGACTGAAAAAATAATCACCAAAATTCTGGATAAAAGTCATACTTATGTGGATGTATCTTATTTCCTATTTCTTTCTGTGTTCTCTCATTAATAAACTAGAAAAACCAAAGTGACCAGTATAAAATTAGAGTAATTTGACAACATGATTATAAGCAGAGAATTAGCGAGGAAAAAGCTTTATAAGCGGAAGCAGTCATCCACATTTTTTCCTAAAATTCATGTTAAGCCAAGCCATTCACAATTCCGCTGCAGCAAAAGATCTTGGATAACTTGGATTTTCAAGTTACTCGTGGTGCAAAGGAATATGCAGTGCAGCTGGTAAAAAACCTGCTTCTCTGCCAGTGCTCATCACGTTGAGGTCCCAGGGGTTAAGTTCCACTGCAGGCTGAGTGACTGGAGAGACTTCTTGAAGCGGTTAGAAGTTTGGTTGTGACATCAGTAGCCCAGTATTTCACCATCACCGCTATGTGTGAAGACCCAAACCAAAGTGCAAAAATAAGCTATTTGCTGTTTAAGGATCTTAAATAATCATTCATGACCATCATGTGTTACAGCCTACCATAAACCACAACAGACTGCTTCAGGGACTTAGACAAGTAGCCCCAAAGTGGTTTTCACTACACACAAGAAAGAGGAGCTTTAATGTAAACCTATGCATTGCCCCAAACATGCACACATGCCTTTTCACCCTCAAAAAGAGCACAAATGAAGAGTGAAGCAGAGTTGAGTTCATTCATGGCTCCCCACTGGTCATTTCTCCAAACATACTGAGATCTGGGAAATGTGGGGGGGAAAAAAGGAGTGGGATGATGCAGAAGCCTCACAGCAAAAGTGTACTTCTAAGTCCAAAAAATTACTCAGGATAACAACACCACCAAAACAATGCATCACCTTTCACTATGTCCGCAGGGGTCAGGTGCTGCAGCTATGACCTTTCAGCTCCCTGAGCACTAAAAAATTCATGAACAGCTAAGTTATACTGCTATTGCCCACACAAGAGGCAACAAAAGTGGTGTTAGGCTGCCTGAAGTCCCCAACCATCTTGCAGTGGAACTGCCCTGCCGCAGAGTCTTCCCTAAAGGGCAGCAACTTTCTTTGCACAGCTGAAATACTCAAGGATTAGGGGCAAGAAGACCCTTAACATACTCCACAGTGAATGCTCCCATGGCAGCTTCTCATGGTTTGGCTTCGGTAAGTTTTCCTTATAACTCTTCTCATGATTAATTTCAAGCTCTTGATGCAAAGTCACTGAAATAGCTTGCCATTATTAAAACGGGCTTCCTTTTTCCCTCTTAGGAGTAAAAACCAGTACTTGCTTTTTGACGGTGGGAAAAAAAAAAAAATCAGCCCAACACAGAGAAATATGGAAAAATACTTCCTGAGTAATTAAAGTTTTATATTTATCAGACTAGCAGGGGCTGATAGTTGGATTCATTCATTATTCAGTTTCTTTAAAAAGTGACTTGTCAGAGCTCCCTTGCAAACTGCAGGTGTGGTTGTAAATCCAGCTCATGAGGTCATCACTTTCACCTTTGCCTCTAAAGCATCCCTCTAGTAGGTGCCTGACCAGTTAAGACATACAGAAGACCCACCAGTTGCCTATTATTTTTAAAATGTTGATGCCATAATACTTAAACCGGAATATCCACTCTCCATTGTAATAAAACAAAGTCTCCTACATGCTGTACAGTTGTCTTGGCTGTTGACTCTCTATTGAAAGGTGTGTATTGGAACAGGTCTCTGAGTAGGGCCTATTTGTGAAATGTTTGTTCTTCTTACTGACCAGCAAATTTAGTAGATTAAGAGAATTTAACAGGCTGAATTAAAAAAGAGTTGCCCACAGGCAGGTCAAAAGGCAATAGACACAAGCCAAAACATGAAAAATTACAATTACATATTACAAAAAAAAAAAGGGTTCACAACATGGGTTGTCTAACAATTAAATAGGTTGTGCAGAAGGGTGGCATGTCCATCCTTGGAGATACACAGTACTCAACCAGACAGAGCCCTGAGACACCTGCTGTAAGATGGCCCTGCTTTACGGAAAGAGTTGGTCCAGACGACATTCAGAGATTGGTCACTAACTAAATTATTGCACAACCTGAAGAAGACAGTGAGATGGGATTACAGCAGTGTGTTTCAATGTTCACGCACATAGCACCATCCAATGAGTAGAAAGTGGATGTACAGTGTGCGAGAACAAGGCCTGGTGGTGTAGAAAGTCAAACATTTCTACTGAAGGAGTGGAGAGTTGTTCACAGCAACTTTTCAGAGGCACATAGTCCAACTTGTTATTCATCATATCTCCTCCACAGAAGAGCTTCAGATAGAGGAATGCTCAGATCTGATAGTAAAAAAATACCAAAGTGGAGGAGGAGAAGGAGGAGGGATATCACAGAACATGAGATTCAGTATGGCCATAAACCACTGTCACAAAAATGTAACCTCCCCATTAGTTTTGCTTATCTTCTCATTCATTTGTTATTAATTTGATGGAACTGGGGAGTTGTCAGGGTTATGTGATGCAAGGGATTTATCTTGCAGAACAATCTCCAACCCACCATTCAAAGTCTTTAGTTTCAAATTACAGAGATTAGAAAAGAAGCTTTTAAAAAAGCAGCGTTGATTCTTTATTCCTTTTCATCACGATTTTGTTCAAGGATAGTTTCAACAATATACATGTTTACCCAAGTTTTTAAGTGCAAGGCGCATACAGCAAAGTCAGGGTGGGTTTCGATGTTTCAAATCTTGTAGCTTCAGTGGCTAGTGACACTCTAATACCCTAAAAGCTTTCTTACATGCTGAAGTCCAGCTGTGCCAAAAGATTTAAACGCTATTTAGTAGAAAGACAAAAAGGGGTAACTTGCAGAGTCACCAGAGATCATTCAAAGGGAGATGTAAAAAGATAGCCAATTCATTTTGCTTTATAAGTACCAGGGGAATAGAGAGCTATGAATAAAATGCGTGCAGGGAATGCAGCCACTTTGAAATAAATAGCACCGTTTTTACACACTTTCACATATAAAGAAATGCATTTAAAGCATACAGGTTATTTAAAATTCTAACATGACAACTAGGGTATAGTCTTTATACATATATAATTATAGATATATATATATATTTACTTCTGATGGTTTTGGGGTTCTTTTTTAAACTTTCATCCTTGCTTCCTTAATGCTTTTAGAACATGTAGAAACATGCTCTGCACAGAAGTGACAAAAACATCATAAAAAGCAAAAAAGAAAAAGAAAAGGAAAAAGAAAAAGCAAAAGAAAAAGAAAAAGAAAAGGAAAAGTAAAAGGAAAAATAAAAAGAAAAAAAGAAACAAACCCCACAAACCCCAACAAACCTTCAATATCTATCTGCTTTATGATTTTGATAGACTTTCAATGGATGGCAAGACAGATATTGAATTAAAGCAATAAATGCTATGGCACACCTTTGTTGACAAGAGTCTCACCTCTCTTTTCCTTCCTAGACAGCAAGACTGCAAAATATGACTTAACACATTGCACCCTCCCAAATGTTGATACAACCTCCGTGTGCCTAGAAGCTGGAATTACCCCAGTGCTTTGGAAATTACTACCCTGCCTGACTCTCTTGCAACTCCAACTGGTGCATAAGGTAAAATGTCCATAGGCCCTGCCAGAAGCCTTGCTTTTTCAAACACAGCAAAGTTATACCTTTTCAGCATTTATTATTTATCACTTAAGAAGATTACTTCCCAGACTGCAATTCTTCATGCCAAATGGCTTTGGTTTAGAAAGTTAAGAAGTAGTTCAAACAACAGTTTCTCAGCTATCCCCAAAGTACCAAAAATGCTCCTACCTCTGTGAGGAAATAAACTTAAAATAATATTTCATATGAGGATTTTTGACAGATTTGAATGTGGATGAGGGTATTTTTTTGTTAAGGGAATTTAATTTGGAAATAAAGTGTACAGAACAAATGCAGAACCTTTGTAGAATAATTTCTCAAATTCAAGTAAGTACAAATTTAAAAGTTGCTATAAAATTGTACTTTTTTATTTAACAAAAATATTTTTTGTTACTTTCCCCTCCCTCCCCACATATTATCTACCAAGAATTGTGTGACCAGTTCTCCAAGGTATATTTGTCTTTATTTTGGGTTTGGCTTTCTGCGCTATATCCACCTAATAACTGATGTAGCACAGCTCATGATAAAAAGATGAGAAAAAACACTGACTGCTGGTTAAATTCTGTAACTCATTCTGACCAAGCTGTGCACACTCTGAAAAGAGTATCTATACAGATATGACACATAGTTCATAAAGAAACACTTTCTAAAATGTTTAACAAAAGCTTTTACCTCTTACTCTGTGGAAATCTCTGAATTTTTGTTTTTATAAAATAAAAAGCATTTTCTCTTTCTCCCAACAAGAAGAATTGTGATCTCCTTCCTTAGAGCTAACTGGGGGTTGAAAGAGCTTCACTACTTCGCAGGAATATTGTGCAAAAAAACAGATGAATGTGGATATATTACTTATTAATGGGACTGTAAACACAATTAGATGGTCTGCCCATAAACACGCCCGACTCAGCCATTCAGTTTGAAAGCAAAGGGTGCAGACACAGCCAAGTCACTGCGAGAAAACCAGTTACTATTTCTCTGTGGAGTCAAGGTAACACTATCTGGAATCACTCTTAAACCAGAGCAAATGCAAAATATAGCTCTCCTTTACTCTCAGCCACTCTAAAAATCAAATCACTTCATTCATCACAGTGTAAGAGGGGACAGGTACCTCAGCTCCAATCACACTTTGCAGCTTGTTACATTGCGGTGCTTTGGTGGTGGATGAGCTTTCAAAACAGGTAGGAGGACTTCAGGGAGACACATGAGAACATGAAGTTTTTGAGGAAATAAATAAGCGTGTGAACACATACCCTTTAAATATGACTTCTTGCCTTGGGCACAAGTATCTAAGGAACATCCTCTGCCCGGAAGTACCCAGGGGTGTTCAGAGCTCAGAGTCCAACGCCTGCATCAGTGTGGCAAAGGAGATGCTAAGTACTCTACCTCAGCAGGGAAACAATGTCTGCTCCTGCTTGTGTACTCAGTTTATTCTTAAAATGCTAAAGTCATGTTCTTCACAAAGATACCACTCTTAGAGAAAAGTACTATAAAACCGCATCTTCTAAACAAATGCCATCACTTCGGACCTGTTCCCCATCCACTCACTCTCTTCAGTAAGTGCCCCCTTGTTTGTTATGGGTACTGATCACAACTCTTCTTAACGTTACACCTCCATGGATCTAGTTCTACTCTTCTGGTTTGCCATAAAGCAACCAAAAACTCCACCAACACCTCCTTAGCCGGAATGTTTTCACCATATCTCAGACTTCTATGTAATTAATTTCTGAGGCTTTTGTTCATTTTTACTGCATGAGCATTAAGAATTAAATTGGGATGGCTAATTGCATGGGGCAAATTTGGATGGATATGAATGCACTGAAAAAAGACATGCTCCCACAGTTGCCATGTTATCAGTTCCTGCTCCTCCAGCAGGA
>NW_010231388.1:0-7503 GCF_000690775.1 Eurypyga helias | reverse complement strand
GAGTGAGAAATAAGTCCCCAGCGATTTTTTTTTTTTTTTTAATTTTCTCTTTTGAACAGGAAAAATAATTGTATTTTTTCCCAATGCACAAGGTCATCTTCTGTGAAATTTCACTCCAGAAACTTACTCAAAGAAAGGACAATCCCAAAATTATTATTTTTTTCTCTCTCCACAAACCCAGCAGCATTCTTTTCCTTCTACTTGTTCTTGAGAACAGCTGACATTTAAAAACATTCTTTAAATAAATACAGTAGTCTAAGGTTTGTACCTGCCCTGAAAGAAAATCATGGAATCCTGTATATTTATTAAAATTACAACCAACAAACCAAAAAACACCCATCCCACCTTGAAATGCTACATGGGTGAACCCTAGTAGAAGAGCACTAATGCCCTCACCTGTAGTGCATGTACAGGCACTACATATGATTAATTTTTAAATCAGGGTATTAATAGCATCCACAAATACAGTAGCTGATGATGGCTTTGTTGGGAATGATGTAATAAACTTGTAGAAACAGCTTTCAGTAAACTCACTGTAGTAACACCTAATTTTAACATTCCATTTCAGGCAAGATGGGGGTAGCAATAATTACATACCTCAAAGTGGACTGTGATAATTCTTCATCCTGTGTAGGAAGCTACAGTAGTGGAATACACTATTATCACCACTGCTAGCACTCAGATTTTAATGTAGTTATAGTATTTAAGAAACCATGAGCCTTACATCTTCTCAAGTTGCATCCTTTCACGGAGAACAGTGCTGTTTTCTATGTGACAGTGAGCACTCTGAACTCAAAGGCAATCCCCCACACAAAAGGCTCTACTTAACTCATCTACCTCAGAAGGATGTGGGTGGCTAGCTAGAAAGAAAACTGTGGGATGAATCATAAAAAAGCATGTGTCTCGACAGGTATGTGGGGGTAAGGGGAAAAAGGGCAAGGGGCAGAGAGCTTGAAAGGATGAGACCTACTGCATAAAATTTTGTATTATTTTTCCCTTTTCTGAACAAGCAGGATGATACTCTCGTAAAATAAATCAGTTTGTTAGATTTTCTGCTGGCATCCCCTTTGCCTTTACTTTATTCTTATATTTATTATTGACTACTAAAGCCATTCCATTACAATTCTTAGAAAATAATGTGTAGACATTAATTCTGAAAGGCAGCTTTGACACTCATGAGGCATGGTGCTCATCAATCAAAGCAGAACATTGCAAGTGATTTGTATACTGTAACCTACAACACTGACCTCAGCCTTGTTTTTCACTTATCTCTTGGTTCTGACACAGAGAAAAGGACTAGGAATAATTGCTGCTTTTCACTTGAACATTAAGGCAAACCATTCAGGAAACAGGGACATGATAGACAACTAACCACATACAATCAACAAGTTTAGGGGTGTTCCCTCTTGTCCCCATGAACAAATATTATATTACTCCAGTCCATCTGACTGTACCTTAAGACAGCATTGACGTTTTTGTCTCTTGTAGTGCTAGAAGTGAAAAGAGACCATATTGACACCTACAAGACAGTGTTCCTCTTCATCTATAAGAGAGTGTGGCATTCGACCTGTCAGTAAACTCCCCCCTTCAGAGCAGCTTTGAGTAAGACTTGAATGGCCTATAAAAAGCCCCATCAGCTTTCAAAGTGAATTTTTGCAGCCTCAGGATGAGGCATGTTGGAAAAGCAACGTGGAAGACAAGAACAAGCTGCCAAAATGCAGTGAACAAGTCATTGGGCACAAGCAGTGGGAACGTCAAATTTCACAAATAAGGTGAAGTCTGTAAAATTGTGTATGGCTGCATTCTACTTAAAAAAAAAAAATGCATAGCTCAGGCAGATGCCATGTCTCTATTGTATGCAAATATTTTATTTCAATTAGCACTTTTCAATCATGCTTTTACTTTTCTGAATGACTCATGAATATCTCAGTCAAGAAATGGCAGGATCATAAGCACATGCCAACAGGGTGAATTTATCTCATGGAGAGATAAACGTGGAAGGAAACCTGTAAATCTATCTCAGGATTTTTTCAACCTGTCTTCCCTTCCAAGCACGTTTTCTCTACATGCCTGCAAGCCTCTATAACACAGCATACTCTGTTTCCATGTCCTTCCGAGCAACCAGTTTTCACGAGAATTTAATTGCGCTTCTAGAGCTTGTTGATCAGACAGGGTTAAAGAAAAAAAAAATCCGGTTCAGCCTGCAATTTTTATCACACCATATTACGACAAAGAAGAGGTCTAATACAAACTTGCTTGCAAAAGTACACATGAAAAGGGGGAATCTTTAGAACTTTTACACACCACTGAGAGAGTCCTGCTGCACGGGTGGTTATGAGCAGGGATCGTCCATGAGGGTGACATGCTGAATAGCTGTGAAGTACAGCTGGATGACAAAATACAAATACTGCAAGTTAAGATCCGTTACTGCACACAACACTGACATAAGCTAAGCATGCTATGTCTCGTGGCTGCAGTAGGAGTTTTAGCTGATTTCCAGAGTGCTGACCCAAACCTGCTTTGAGGCTCTGAGCATCCTCACCTGGGATACAAGCAGTTCTGTCAAGGAACCACAAGAACATGGGGAGAAACATAGTGGTGGTGTTGTTAGGCAGAGGAGCAGAGGAAATTGCTAAAGTGCCACATGGGAGTTTGGAAACATTGGTTAGTTTTTGAACCTGCATCACTAGTATATACGAAAGAAGCTGTGCTGGGAAGGCTGAGAAATGTAAGTGGTCAATGTTGATGAAGAATTCTATAATGGGTAAAAAATTTAAAAGTTTTGGCATGAAAGCAAAACTTCAGCAACTGTTTCACTTTCCACTCCTATAGACTTTAACACTTCTCATGTTGCAAGAGGGCTCTCTCCCCACAAAAATTTAAGCTGATGTTAACTGCAGTTGCATCTGAAAACATGTATTTTTTAATACTGGTTAGGTTCTAGGCAGTAATCCCTTTCTCAGAAAATGAAAGATTTAAATGAAGTCATAGTTGCTAAGTGCACTATTCAGCCATAGATCATGTTCTCAGAAGTACAAAGAGTACTCAAGGGTGAAGGTTTTTTAGGATAATGTATGATTTCTGCATTAAATACAGAACTGCCATTATATAATTTTAGCATCTTGCCAACTTTTTTTTTGTATTTTATTGGAGCAGGAGAAGAAGGGAGAAATAAGGAGGTTGAATGGAACTAGAACAGTACTCTTTGTACCCTGGTGAATATTAGGGAAATGATAAAAGATCCCTAAGCACACAGACTGATTTATGAAATTAAAAAAAAATTTAAAAAAAAAGGTGGGGTGGAGCCTTTGTGTGAAAATCTCATCCTTGGACAGCTACAAGGTATGAAATGTACCCAAGTGTCTCAAATCCCTCAGGGTTGCAATTATCTCATGATAACCACACCCTTGAGAACTGTCTCTTTTGCTCCTCTGTTGGGTGGGAGGAAAATGAAAGAGGTGTATTTCTGATTATGAAAAACAGAAGACTGATAGTTCACATTAGTGAACCCTTTAAGCTCAAACTGTTAAAGAGCTCTTATTTTTTCCTAATTAACAGCATGAATAAAAAGAAGTCACGTCTCACGTCAGTATGAAAAAGGAAAAAACAGAAAACAGAAAAGCCATTAAGACAAATGCAAATTAAAAAAAAAAGCCACATATATACATAAGTCTTGTCAGTAGTTCTTAGTTAATATAGTCATGGGATTAATAAATGCAACAAACAGAATGCGATTAAACCTCAGTTTGCATTGGCTCAGATAAGTCAGGTAAACTGTGCTATCCTTAAACCTGCAATGTTGACAATCCTACCTGCGTACAACTACACCTTTTTTTTCCTGCTTGTAGTGCTAAAAGATATCATTAGAGAACACTGAAGTTTCAGAGGCTCTGTATTCTCTTGTAAAAGCCTGACCTCTTCCTAAAAAATTAAGCGGATAATAGTAGGAAGTGTTTCATTAAAAAAAAAAAAAAAAGTGAGAATCAAACCATTTTAAATTTCTGCCCTATACTGACTATCCAGATAATCCTCAGTTTTCATGCTGCAAGCTTGTCAAATTCATGCTGAAAACAGCTAATATGCTTGTAAAGTGTAGCAATGTATCAGCCCAACGTATTTACAGGGAATTTTTATCCTGTAGACTGAGGGAATAAACAATGCATTTTCTTCCTCAAGTGAGAGAACACAGATACTTGATCCACTTTACTGAACTCATAATATTCTCTGTCTGCCAGCTGACAGCAACACTGTGCAACATCTTATCACAGGAACTTATCATATGCAGGTATGGGATCTAATTAGATACCATGCCAAAATGATACAGCAATCTGATCCTAGGAGTCCCGTATATCCCCAACACTACCCCAAGACTTCAGTTCTCATCAACATTTAACAATCACTAACACTTGAAATCACAGCTTCCCACAAAATTTTAAATGTAAACCCCATTCAATTAATGTATTTTCTGATATTCAGCGTCTGAAAAACTGGTAGACATTCCAGCACACAGTAGAGCAAATATGCACTGCATCTCAGAAGTCTGTTACAAATATTATTTTCTTCAGATCCAGTAGAAACAGCAAAACTAAAACTATTTAAAAAAAAAAGAAATGCACCAGTTGCTCTAAAATGCACATCTTACATGTACAAGCTTTAGTTCAGATTAATTCTTTGTCTCTTTAAAATCTGCAAATTCATCCTTGAAATCTCTCTCAGCTGAAAATTATGCTGCCTGCTTTGGGAATTCTCACCTACCCTCAAATATATAGGAAAATTTACAGTTCAAGACAGTGAAAGAGGGGATAACAAACTTTTTAGCTGTCATACTATCTTTCTCACATTTCCCTTGGCTATTCATCAAATCCTTGAATGAAGTCTTACACTGGAGCTGAACTGTGACTCCATGATGTTTATTCTATTGTTACAAGAGAGGATGACTGCCTTGTCAAGGAGGGGCTGAGCTTTTAAAATGAAATAGGTATTTCTATCACAGTGCGCCTACAGTTCATCCATCATCTGTTCACAGCTCTGTCTAAAAGAGGAAAAGAAATGTGATGTGCTCCATGGCAAAGATGAACTAAAAATTTCACAGCTGGCAAGCCTGAGGTACTGTTTTCTCACTAAAGAGTAAGGCCACATACAGAGAAACTGATTGACGGCTCACCGGGTTTTCTTCCTCTCACTTTACTGCTCGCTCCAGATCTGTTCAGCACGTTGTCCAGACTCTAAGTCCTCTTTAAAAGTTTACATTCACATGTAATACACTACAGAACAATAGGTCAACAGGCTCAAATTCTTCTGAAATTTCTTATGTGTCTTATTCTTTATGTGTCTGTATCAACAGGTTTTTACCAAAAAATGGACAAACTATGTAAATATAAATAACTTCAGCTTAACCAGAGCTGATTTTCAACCTCAAGGACATACACAGATTCAGTAAAGTTTGGGGAGTTTCCCATGGACACAGGTTTTCATCCTGGGGGGGTTTGCTGGTTGTGTCAGGGTTAAAGTTTATGAGACTTCACCTTTTAAGGAGGATGAACGTGATTACCAAAACTGTGGTATGTTCACATATGCTATGGTGATGTTACATATGATCAAAAAAAGCATAAACACACACATTTGGGGTGGTTCTATGTTTTTAAACTACCACTGTAATCTGCCATCCCAAACCCATTACCCTCCCCCCCAGTTAGAGAAATTAGTATATCTGGATCCAAAGCCTGGAGCCATTAGATCATGTTTTGGCAGACCTTGATCTTCACAGAGCTGGTTGGGCATATAACCAGCGCTATGCATTGCCAGGATACTGCCAACCACGTTTCAGAAATGCAGAGCTTCGCAGCGGTGAGAGTAACAATCCTGTACGGAAATTGTGTTATGGAAAATGCATACAGCTACACGAGCAGGCAGGAGTACATTCTGGAGTGTGTGTAACCTCACCACACCAATGTATGCACTGAAAAAAACTTCAGTTGCATGCTGATTAAGTAACTCCCCAACACTAGGCTAAGGAGAAGCATCAGCTGCTCAATATTGCAGCATAAACCCCAGAGAGGTTGGAAATAGAGCTATAGCAATGGTTTTATTAATAGGCGTCAAAGGGGCAAACTCCACATGAATTTACCCATCCATGCCTCAAAAAGAGCCTTTCCTATTGCTTCATTCAAGTCCGGAGAATTAAAAAAAAAGAACACTCTATGTTTTCACTCCAGTCCATCTTGGCAGCCTGTTGCATTCTGGCTATAGAAGTGCCTGCTTTCAAATTTTAAGCCCTCACGGCAATTATCCCGCTCTCAGACTAAACCTACAGAGCATATTTCAAAAGATGTTACATCTAAACAGAGGGAATTCAACAGTGATCAATGTTCAACTGGCCTCAGTGGCAATAAACTATTTACTGCCTTAACCTTTTAAGTTTGCACAACTGAAGTGCTCAAAAGCCCTGTGATGAATTAGCTGAAGCGTTTGGTTGGGAGTTGAGCAGCCGCTGGTTCAAATCATCTGTCTAGCAACACTACCCGCCTTATGGTCCCTGCAAACAACAGCCGGGTGCCAAAGCGAGTGTCTTCTCATCCCTGCCGGAGCTCCGCTGCCCAGCCATAGATCCTGCCAACTTTTACTGTGTCCCCCACCCCTAATGGAGTCATTTCAGAAAACAAAGCACATCAAAAGTTGGGCATGATCCTCATCATTTTTTTATTACCTGCCTGATTATTACCTTACATCAAAGTGCATTCAGCACACTCTCTGCTTTGGTAGCTGATTTAGATCTGCTACGCTCCTCTCGCAAGATTGCCAAAATAAATTGAAAGGGAAAAAAGGATCACGCCTATTGCATGAGCATCGTTGTCACCAAGGCTTTCCCACCGCCTTGCTGCTGAAATGCAGTAAGAGGAAGTAATCCACTACAGATGGCTGAAGACACCTAAGGCTTGGCAAAGTAATTCTGAAAAGCCTGTCTTTAGAGAAGTTAGTTTTTATAAATTTCAAATGGAATTACTTTACCTAAAACTAAAATGCAAGGCTAGCTCTTTTCTTTTGAAATTGTGTTTGTAATTTTGTGATTATTACAAAACAGGGTTTTAAAACCAGTGAGATCTCTGTGGGTCTTCTGGGTTTTTGCAGATTCAAAAGAATTTGATTGCTATCACCATTAGTTGGAAATAAACCAGGTGATCTCTACCTTATCCTTTTAGTTGAAACATATTAAGATGTGTTTCTGTCTTTAAGTAGATATGTGCATGTGAAATCTGTAGGTTAAGATACACATATGCACACTACAGGTAATTCAGACTTTCTAAATAATCTAAGGAAATATAGAATCAGTTTTATATTTTGATGTTCTATATAACATTTGGAGATGTTATTTGTATTTTTCTTTTAATTTCAAAAGGAGACAGGATGCTTTTGTTGTTTTGGTTAAACTCTACTTCAGTGTTTATAATGCAAATGCTTCAGTATGAAGCAAGATAGTGTAATGTCGTGGTTTAACTCCGGCTA
>NW_010231387.1:13617-35731 GCF_000690775.1 Eurypyga helias | reverse complement strand
GGATTCTCCCGCTGTACTCTGCTCTCATGAGAACTCACCTGCAGTTCTGTACCCAGCTCTGGGGCCCCCAACGTAAGGATATAGACCAGTTGGAGCGAGTCCAGAGGAGGCCACAAAGATGCTCCAAGGGCTGGAGCACCTCTGCCATGGGGACAGGCTGAGAGAGTTGGGCTTGTTCAGCCTGGAGAAGAGAAGGCTCTGGGGAGACCTTATAGCACCTTCCAGTACCTGAAGGGGCTACAAGGGAGCTGGGGGGGACTTTTTACAAGGGCCTGTAGTGACAGGACAAGGGGTAACAGGTTTAAATTGAAAGGGGGTAGATTTAGATTAGATATCAGGAAGAAATTCTTCCCAGAGAGGGTGGTGAGGCACTGGAACAGGTTGCCCAGAGAAGCTGTGGATGCCCCATCCCTGGAAGTGTTCAAGGCCAGGCTGGATGAGGCTTGGAGCAACCTGGTCTACTGGAAGGTGTCCCTGCCCATGGCAGGGGGGTTGGAACTAGATGATCTTTAAGGTCCCTTCCAACTCAAACCATTCTGTGACTCTATGATTCATTTCCTTGTTCCATATGTTTATAAGCAAATACAATTTCTTTTTCTTGTAAATAGCACTAAGAGTTGATCATACAGAACTGAGGGAAAACAGTCTAGGGTAGAAAGCCTTTGAGGAGAAGGCATATCTGAGTCACACAGCTCACTGCCCATGTTCTGTGAGACATGGCCAAAATATTGAATATCCTCATTCCTTGAGGCATTTAGAAAAATCTAGTTACTCTCTAGTTTTCAGTTCCCTAGTTATTTTGCATTTTGCTTTTGTCTGTACATAGTTAGTCTTGGATTAGATTATATGCTTTTCAGACCACATGCTTGAGAGAGTAGAAACCTGATATGAAAAGCCAGGTTTTTGTTTTCTGTCTGCAGAGTGACAGTATCAGGTATAAATAATTTCAGTTTTTTTAATGCTTTTGAGCCAGTTGCTATGGATTCTGAAGTACTTTCTGTGATGATTTTTGAGGATAATATTTTGAGAACTATTTATGACAGATGAGGATCTCTTGCAACCTTTCAACACTCCAGTCTAGCTTAATTATTTTTGGCAATTTTTTCTACATGATGAGATTTAAGAAAATACCAGCTTCTGAAGATGCATAAAGAAACAGAATTAAACCCTCATTAATTATCATGAACAAGTTTCTGTTACCCACCTCTGTTTCTATGTAAACTAGAAAACACCAGTTCGGTACACAATCAAGACAAGGGATCTGAGGTGTGAGACCATGGAAGATGGAGTGGCACTGGGAAGAGAGAGGTTTGCAAACCTGTTATGAAGTTCACAGTCCAAATGGTTCAAGGTCATTAATTTTATTAATTCATTTATGCAAGTGGTCTCAGTAACAGAAGATTCAACTATTTTTGCAGTAAAATAATTCTAACTATTAAGCCCTATTACTTATGCTGGATATGGGAGTGAAGATTTAATAGAACACTTCCCAAACTGCTGCTTGCCTTAGAGCTGAAGCAGGTAATATGCCAGGATAGTTTTTTTTTTTTTTAATCAGCCAACTTCCATGCTCCAGTATCACTATGACTTTTGCAGTTTCATTTGTCATGGTGGAAACAGATACTAGGCAGTCTATCGTTCACATACAAGGAATAACAGGCCTGTAAAAATAGTGTGAGAAGACCGTTCTTTCAGATTCATTGGCAGAAACAGTGAGGCCTCAAATACAGATAAGGCTGGAAAGAATAGGAAAATGAGCTGGAGTGCAAAGCCTGACAAAAGCTAAGCTGGGTGGACAAAGCACCCTTATTGTTCAGTCTTCTTTGGCAAGCTTAGAGGCACAAAGGAGAAGAATGAAAGCTGTAAGCAAATGAAATTGTCAAAGGCATGATTCTGACATGGAGTGAAGATGAAGAGAATAAAGCATGTTGGAGAAAGCAGTTTGGAAACAATGAGGAAAGCAACTACCCCCTGCCCTGAAACCATCGAAATAAACCAGGAATTTACACACTTCACCCATGCCATCAACATTTCTTTTAAAAATAATGCCACAAAGCTGTAAATACACATTCAGGCCCTTCTGTGAACATTAACCGCCTTCTTACTAAAACCAGTAGTGACTACAGGCTTGTGCATCAAGCTTATAAAGCCGTATTTTTATGCAATGAAAATTGTCGTCATTAAGAAATATTGCAAAGTGGTCAGGCTGATTATCACACATTCCACCTGCAAGTAATAAAGCAGCATGCCTGCAACTCCACTCTCACACTTCCAGATGCCAAATAAATAAGACATAACAATGATTTGCAACAAATCTTGAAAAATATTCTGTTCCCTATAAATACTATTGAGACAGACTATTTTCTTGCATATGTATTAATGCATTTAATTGAAAACCCAAGGCAGCTGTTACACTGCTATTCATTTTATTATAGTCATAAAAATAATGGATGTTCAACACAGAGCTGAATACAGATTACAGCCAAAGCTATTTACTAATTCCTTTTCTCTTGATCACTCAGGAGACTAACCACAAATTTGAAAGGCCTGAAATACAAGGAGAAAGCATGTTGTAGTGACTTTAGCAGGGTACAAATCTCACATTTTTGTATTTACTAGGGACTAGAAAATGAGAGAACAGAGAAAATAATGTCCCAAGGAACTCTCTGCAGCATAGCCAATGGACACTATATTGTCTGCATCCTTTCTTCATTCAACCGTATCTAGAAGCTAAGCAGAACTTAGCTCTTCCCCCTCATATGGCCTGGGCAATCCAGTGCCTACACCTGAATATTGCTGAAGATCAGAACTTCTCTCAGCTGTTCCTACAGATAGAATAAAACCTTGGCAGATTACTCCACACAGGCCTAGGACAGGAAAAAAATACAAAAATTAGGATCCAGCTGCTACCACCAGAGGAAAAATCAGTAGGACTAGTAGCTCTTGGTGGAAGTGATCATCCCAAGCCTCAGCAGGGGTAGCAAGCTTAACGCTTCAGAGCTATCTCCTTCCCTTCTCTGACTCCACTCCCCTTTCTTTTGGCACACAGTAGGTAAGTCTTGGTTTAGACATCTCCCCTCACACCTGTGGAGCAGCAAAACCCCAAATCACTACCCTGCTGAGAGACCGCAAGCGGACTTTGGCTTTGTACTTCAGCCAAGAAGGCAAGTTTCTTCACTCTTCATAATCCTACCAGCCTATTCCAAATCTGTCGTGTTTAAAGGAGCTTGGGAAAGTTCAAAACACCTCATAATTCAACGCAGCCAAAACAATTATTGGGACTGGAAGGAACCTACTGGGGGATCACTCCTTGTTTGCTGGTACTCCAGCAATTCTTCATAAAGGTTAAAGTTCTGCCCTAAAACCAGCCTGAGTTTTGTCCCCATGTTCTTCCATTGCACTGTTCCATTTCCAGACTGAGGGCAGTTCATGGCCATGTAATATGCACCTGTATTTTTGGCAATGCAGTTGGTTAGCTTGTAGAACTCCTCTCTTCGAGTTTTTTGCCATCTTAGCACACATTTTGTTGTTTTTACTGTACCAAAGAACGCAGGTTCTTTTGTTTGATCTTTGAAGATTTCCATGATCATCTCATTAGGCTTTTTTCCTAAATCTGTCCAATGTTAAAACAAAGAGGAGAAGCCTGCACTGAGCACATTGTTGCAGATAAAAATCTCACCATTGCCCTGGATAAGAACATTACTTCCCAGCTTCCCCTGGATTTCCTCCCCAAGACGCGCACCACAGTCATCTTTTCTCCCTCTGGCAGCTTGCAGTCATTCTGTGAATGACTAGTGCATCAAGCTATTTTTCATCTATCACCTCAAATGAAGAACTTCCCTCATTATTAGTCCCTGAAGTTATGACCTTTCATTGTAAACCATTAAAATTCTATTAGTCAAGTTTTAAAGGCCATCTTCTTGGATAACATTCCATTATTCTTTTTAGTCATGTTGTCTTTCCCAGCTTGTCACATCAGGAATCTCACTAAACTAAGCCAAAAAAAAAAAGTAAATCAGTCCCAAGATCAATTCTTGAGAAAGTCATCTGGTAAACTCTTTAGCTCAATAGCTTGTCCATTAGCACAACTGAAGAGTTGTTTCCCTCTAAGACAATGCTTTAGCTGCCTTGGACCTTACAGACCAAACCATCAATCTGAGCTGAGTTTCAGAAATCTGTAATTAGTGGCAATTCACTCCAGCCAAGAACTAAGGGAAGTTTCACATTCAATAGTACTTGAACAGATGTGTAACGTTGAAGTTATATGCGCTTATCTGTGATATTGAATGGTAAGTATTACCTTATTCTTTACCGAATGAGAAAGTATTTGTTCTGGTATCATGTTTATCTAGAGCTTCACAATGCTTCTGGTCCTCGAAATAGGTCATACTTTTAACTTTACAGCAATTTTTTTTACCATAGTTTGTCCCTTTCTTTCCTCATTCACTTTATAGATAAAGAAAACACATCAACCATGAAACAACTTGTTATATTATTTTGTTAACATAGAAAGGACAAGATCAGCCTCTCTTTTTGTAGTCCAACAATTAGAATTTGTTCACTACCTAGTTTGTTCATATTTCAGATATTCTTATCAAAATAGCTGAAATTTATTTAATTCTGTTGAATTCTGTATCTGATAATTTAAAAATTATCTTACCTAGAGATACTACTGAATAGGCTTACTGGTTTCAAAACTAAGCTCATCAATTCAAATTATCTGTAAAAATACTCACTGGAAACAAAATCCACATTGTGAAAATAAGGATGTTTGGAAAGGATGTGTGAAGGGTTTTGATAGAGATTTAAATATTATGAATGCCTGGAGCATATAACTTGCAATGGGTTTATCATGTTTTCTTTCCTGTTTCAAGCCAGAGAGAGTTCATACGTAACAAGTACAAATTGGTGCCCTTCCTGGAGGAGTTGTCAAGTGAAAGAATTAGACAAATCGTTGTTAGATCATCTGTGTTACAAGCACAACTTGTAACCGTATCTGTCATTAAAAACTTTCTCCATTAAATGAAAATTTTCCTCTCTGGCCGTTCACCATTCTGTAAACTTATCTCCTTATTAAAAGGACAAAGAAAAAGATTTGGCAATATTTAATAAAATGATCTTTTTAGTAAGCAGAAACTTGCATTCTTAGATATCACCAAGTATTGTGGTGCAATATGTTTCTCCAATTAGAGCTCATCTGAAATTCAATTACCTCATTACTTTTACGCAGTTAATTAATGCAGTTCATGCTCCAATAAGAAACATTAATAATAAAATATTTAATTATTCATCCCAAAAGAAGACAGGAAAAAACAAGTCAATATAAAGCCTATTTAGTAATCAAAAATTTGAATATTATGGTGAGTCTTGTTTTCATTCTGTCTGCCTCTGTGAAAAGTTCAGACATGCAATGGCTAGAGAAACATAACAGAAAAGCTTTGGGGACCTTTGTAACCGTTAGGTTCAGACAGACCTATGTCCCTGTAAAGAGAAAAAACACTGTTAATTTCAAAAATAAAACACCAAGGCTTACAAAACTCATTAGGCTTTAATTAATATGCTACATTCATGAGCCCACATCGCTAGTAAACATTAACAGGGCAGGACAGTGGGTGCACCTTGGCAGGCAGTCAAGGAACCATGGAAGCAGGTCTGTTAACCCAAAGCATTGGAGCCAAGCAGCCAACATCCCCACTAATCCTGTGACAGGGATTTACTTTGTACTAGCTCTAGCCTGACCCAGAGACTCAACCCCCTGAGCAGTTGGAAAGGTTAGAAACTAACCAGTGCTCTCCCACCTTTACTCATTCGTTTATACCCTGCCAGTCTGGTGGGTATGTTAGCAAACTGGGGAGAAGTAAGACAGGACCAGTTCCTCACACGTACCAACAAATGAGTATCCTCTTAACTGCCATGGCACAGCACTCCAATCTGTGCCAAGCAGCCCGCTTTCCTTTTCTGAGCCACTACCCTGTCTGCCTGGCTGTGAGCCCTGTGCTTTGCGCACAGTTTTATGTATCAGTTTCCAGAGGCCACACTCAGCAAAGACAGCTGGGACAGCAAGATTAAAGGGAGTCGGAGATTGGGGAAGAAAGGTTTGGATTCGTTCCTGTGTTCAGTCATGTTCTCCATCTGAGCTCTTGGGAAAACTCTACCTTATGCCACAAGCTGGGGTTACCTGTTGAGCTTCTGAGTAGCATCCAGCGACGATTTTTCTAATGATTTACAAAGCATTCTTACTACATGGTAATTGCTTTAGCGTGATTTTCAGACAAAAGATTTTACCACATATCATCATCTCTGCTACTCTTCAGCATCCTATGCCCCGGTCACTGCAGCAGTACCGCAGTACTGACTCCAAAAAATGGAACTGCCAGGTACCCTTTCATTTCAAAGAAGAGTAGACACTTATTTCTCCCTGATTTTTTCCTTTTTCAAATACTATATAGTAAAATTAAGTTTATGACAACTCGAAAATCTGCATTAGTTCTCAAGGAACTGGGAGAACCCCACAGACTAATGCTTCAGCTACAAAACCAACAGCTGCATTTCTCTGAAAAAGGTCTGACATAGCAATAGAAATTTAGGTAAGGACTACCATTACCTAAAGAAAACTGAAAAAGCTGTTCAAAACCTCTCTGTTTAGCAGCAACAAGAGTTGAGAGACAGGGCAGCCTAAACGCATCAGGAGGTTGCTTTTATTCAGCCTATAAACGTTGTGTTGTTCTATTTAATGCCAGTGCATATGTTTCAATTAAAAAAGAATCTTTTCTTTACATTTATACTGTCTCAATCATCTTCTCTTTTGTTGTCATTCCCTGAATCTCACACACTGAATATACCTTTTCTGAGGGCAAAATCTGTACTGCAGGTTGCATATTTTTTAATCAGACTGTTACCATTTACAAGTATTTTCAAGAAATGTTGAGGATTTTCCCTGCCTGAGTTCCAAGCCTGTAAATTTGTTCACATTTTCATAAACTAAATCACAGATCTTTCAAAGTATAACAGCATCTAAAGGCAATGCCCTACAATTGTAGGGAGTCAGAGATTTTTTTTGGAAAGAAAGCAACACTGAATATAAATTTCAGATTAAGCTCTTATTGCCACAGTTGAGTTCTGAAGTTCATGGCAACCATGCATTTGATTTTAAAAGAGCAGATAGTCAACACTCTAACTTCTAATTGTTCTGAAGTATCTCCTAGCAGAAAGAAAACAGCAATATATCATTTACTACAATGTTCAGACTTGGGAATATAAATTCTCAGTGGTTTACATGGAAAAACAATATGCAATTTGAAAACTAGCAGAAGTTCACACTAAAAAGCAGGAAAAATAAAAATCTACAAATTGCTTCTTTGTCCTCACAGATATTACTTTAAAAACTTTATACCTGGCTTTACATCTTGACTGATAGCAAAATAGTATAAATTAACTCAAAGATTAATATTTCATTCTCAAATACAAAGAACAAGATTTTCAAAGATTTATATTATGTTTGTCTCAAAAAAAAGGAGGAAAGACAAATTGTGAAGAAAATCATATACAGAAATAAGAATATATTCATTACTTAAATGAAGGTGCAAATCTGAATAGCAGATGAGACTTTCCCAAATACACTGATTATATTAATAGCTGTTCGAATACCAACTGTACTATGAATGAGGTTCCATAAAATCAAATCTAACTGAAGCAACATCTGGCATACTAAAGGTGTTGCAAAAGAGATATCTGTAATTTGCAAAATTGGTTCCTTTAAAAGTGTGAAATACCCATTGCTCATCATATTTTTAAGATTAGCATCTCAGAACTTTAGGAACACCAGATTTCATTAAATCCCCTTGTTGCATCTAAAGACTATTGCTTACAGCGAAAAATACTGGTGTATTTTCTATTATCTCGAATACAGCAGTAAGTCTGGAAGTAAAGGCACAAACAATTGCATATGTCTGCCAGCTCCCTGCAAACTTCGCACAAAATTATAAGAATCAGTTACTTTTGGAGTAACATTCAGGCTGAGTTACTACCTTGTCTGATTTCACCTCAGATTTCGAGAGGACTGTTCACCAACATCCACCTCTACCTGCAACACACACTAATAACAAGATGTTTATAGTCCTACTCTGATCGGCACTTACATTAACCAGAACTAGTACTTCAAATGTATTTGGGAGAATTTTGCAGTGACATATAATGACCTTTTCCTCTACAAAGCACGCAAATGCTTTAGTGTTGTTATTGATCAAGTTGTAAAGAGACCTACAGGCTGTATTTCTTTAGTAAAACATTAAGTTACTACACAAACCATTACAAAGAGTGAGAAGTACTTATCATACTTTATCATGTTTTCACACGATTTTCATGTGACAACTTATTCATGCATAGCTGGAAAATCCAAATCTAAATTGGGTACTGGTACCACTATGTCTTACATGCTGGAAACATGATTTGTTACAGTAAATCCTAGTAAAATTGTAATCACTGTTTCAGTCTTAGATCTAAAATAAAATCCACATAGATAGGCCACTATGACAAGAGACATCTCTGTGAGAATTACAGCTTCAGAGATTATTTTTATCTCGCTATTTTATCAGTGTAATGCAACAAATTATCCTCTGAGGATAAATTGATTGAACAATATTAATCTCTCAAAAGAAAATGAACAGCCAAAACACATTAAGAGTTATCTGCTACAGGTAATAGTTTATGTATTATTTTATAATACAGCTCTTTAATAGTATACTTTTTTGCTGTTTAAGAAGGAATTCTTAACTTTAATTTTTATAACCAGTGGCATGTTGGTTACTAAAATTAGTGTACAGAACCATTTCCACAAAATATGACATTTGAGCTTTATATAAAACAATTTAAAACCAACAGGGAATTCTTGACATTTCATTTTGCTCTTTCATCTAGAAGCAATTTAAAGAATAAGTTATAGGTGTGTGTATATATAATATATAAAAATATACACATAAAAGTAACCATGTTCAAGACTGTGCAGAACTGCAACAGAAGACTGTGCACTCAGATTTGCAATTATTAAATATGGAGAAATGCTATCCACCTTGTGCTCTCTGTCCTGAAATTCCACTCCTTTCTCAGAATCATACAGCCTCATGGTCCCAGCTGAGCAAGGGGATATATAAAATTTAACCACCTTCTTATGAAGTTTCTTTTAGTTTCAAGTTTCACTAAAAATTAAATTTTCTTGTAAAATTATATATTTTTACTTCTCATAACTTGAGAATAGCCTAAATTTTTCTACATATAGAAATCGATAATTATCACAACTGTATGAAGATTCCTATACAATTCATCCCACAATGAGACACTAGTACAATGAAGAGAAATCTTGACACCTTTGAACTTTTTAAATACAATAAAATATATGACCTCCATACTGCTCTGTACTATTCATTACATAAAAGGGAATATGTATATTATGGGAAAGCTTTTTCTTAAATCTTTCTTAAGATACAAGAGCAATATATTCACAACAGCATTTATGAAATTGGAGACTATCCCCATTGAAAGACCATTGGGCTGTACTTATAAGACTTCATGGAATATTTCATAACTAGAAAAAATATTCACTTATTGTAACATGCAAAAGACTGAAGTGGAGTTTAGGAGCCTTCTGAAATAACACAGTAAAGACAAAGAGGACTTGCTGAAGACTTCAGTGTCATGGAACATGTAAAAGTAATAGCATAGTCTTTATTCCAAAGAGGTGTCTGCAAGACAGTCGAAGATGTTTTCCTCAGAAGAAAAGTAGCTAGGCAGTGATTTAGAAAAAAACTTCTGTAATACCTATTATTTTATATGTTTATGCAATTATAAAAATACTAAAAAGCTACGACACCCTCACAGGTCAGGCCCTACATTCTTGTTCAATTTCATTTTCAAGGACACTCAGGACATGTTATTTGGCTGTAATAATACTTGAAAGCCGATTTTTTCTAAACAATCAAGCAAATATCTGTCTTAATTAAAACCAAGCACAGCAAAAACTGAAAAGTAATCTTGTTATGAGTAGAAAGAAAACATTGCATTGTTCTTCAGTAAATACAAAGTGAACAGGAGGATCAATACAGGCATAGCAGATGTGTTAAAACAGACAGTTCATTTTTAACAATCTGAGATTTATTGGTGAAATATTATCAGTTAAAATAAATGTTTATGTACAATATAATTGGAATTCCTACCATCTAAAATTAGTTTTATGTATTTTTCTGGGTTTAGGCATGCATTTTCATCCAACTTGTGATTATTTGTAACTTTACAATAATATATTCCAGGTTTAAATACCTTCAGCCTCTCCTGTGTTGCCATGCTGAAAAAATAGGACAAGAGGGGAATTCCATAGGATCTCAGCAAATCATTTAGCATATGCAAAGATCAATTAAGCTCTTAGTCATACACCTTAGTCTCCAGTGCCAGATCACAGATATTATTCAAATATAAGAACAGTAATCAAAATTCACATCTGTTTCTTCCTATGCAGTTGCTACTGTAATAATATGGCATTGGAATAAAGCAGGAGCTTCCTGGTTTAAGCATTTCTACTATACTTACTCATCTCACTAATGCCCAGACAATGTGTATTACGTCTCAAAGCAAGTCTTTTTCGTTCAAAGACCTTAGCTCTCATGTTTCAGAGGAATACTTTTTTCCCTGAACCCAGGTTCTTCAGAAACAGGGTAGCTTCTTCCCAGCTTTGTTTATAGAAAAGGTCAAACTGTAAGAAAACCACAGCTCTCTATGCATGTGAATACATAAGGACAACAGGCGGCTAGGGAACTGCAGCGAGTAGCCAGGTAGTTTTTCAACAAGTTTATCAACCTTTATAAAGAAGAGATAAAACAATCCAAACTCTGTTGTGTATGTCTAACACTCCCCAGAATATTGATATCAAAGTGTATGTACAATAAAAGAATACCTAATTTTCACAAAACGTCTGTATAAATAGATCACCTTGACACACTCCGCACAGTGATTTCTACAAGTAAATTAAATGTTTGCTTTAAATGTGCAGCTGTCAGAACTTTGTGTTTATCTTGATATTTCTATTACAAACCTTCCTATGCAAAAGAAAGTTCCCGGTAAGAACAGTTATACAGAGCACCCTGGATGCAGATCAATAAAAGTATTCAAATTCTGATGTACGTATCTGAAAGCCATTCTGTATTTTCAAATAGGGATTGATAAACTGCATAGTTCTCATTCCAGCCGTCCTTGCTTAGCATCACCTATTGCTCCCCATACATCAAAGACAAACTCATCTGGAAATGCAAAGTCTCCAAGAGTTTCATCCAATGCCACTGCAAATTCATCTGGGTTTTTCTTGTCTTTTCCAGCTTCCACCATTGTTGCAGCTAAAAAGCAACAAAACAAAATAATGTAATTATCGTGAAAGTGACAGCTAACATATATGACCAAGATAGTTTGTGAATGTCTATTTTCAAAACCAGGTAAGGTCAGCTTAGGGAGATGTAAAGTTTGCCTACTGAATTTAAGATTCAATAGGAATCACGTACTTAACTCCCCCCACAATAGCTAAATTCTGCTCTGAGGAACAGGAAAGTTTCCTTGGGTGCTCATTATATATTCTTCTGTTAGTTTGGCAGAGGTTTAATTTTTAATTAAACAAACCTTCATTTTATTCTTACTAAATTATATTCTGCATTCATTACTGAAGCATGGGTCTAAAAAGAAGGTTAAGCACAACTCTTCTGTGATAACAAGGCCCATGTCAGTTCATCACCAATTCAGTGAGTTTGGTGTGAGCTTGCTGATCTAAACCAGAAAATCAGAAGGCAAACCTGAATGTTTTTCTCCTCTAAACAATGAAGAAAAGATCTCAGCAAGTCAGAGTTTAAAGTGGCCAGGTTTTTCACAGAAAGCCAAAAAACATAGAGTTTGAACACAGAAAAAACCATACAGCCTGCATAACAGATAAATGCAACCAAGTTTGTATGGGTTTGCTAGCAACAATCCATGGTTTATGAGTTTAAATATTGAGCATGACTTGCATTCAGAAAGGAGTAATGAAAAATGAGCCTAGAGAAAACACCTGAACACCCTACTGTCATGGTTTAAACCCAGCTGACTACTACATACCACACAGCTTCCCTCCCCCCTTCTCCAGTGAAGCAGAAGAATCAGAGGAAAAGACAAGGAAGCATGTGGATTGAGATAAGAACAATTTACTAATTGTATATAAATTAATAAAATAGTTACACTCGTAATATTAACAATACTAATAGTATTAAAAATACTACTAATAATACATAATGAAAATAATGGAAAATAAAACAAATCATACAACTGCTCACCACTGGCTGACCAACACACAGCCAGCTCCCAAGTAGCATGAGTCAGAGCCAGAGAGCCAGAACCTGAGAGCAATCGCAGCACAGTCCGAGTGAGATCAAGAGAGAGAGACTGAGAAAGTCAACTGACCCACCAACTACCGAATAAGTGACCAAATGAATGAACTATGGTCCACTGGATCACCCCCAGCTTATTTACATATATTGAGCATGACATTCAATGGAGTGAAATACTCCTTTATTTGGTTTGGGTTAGCTGTCTAAACTGTGCCCCTTCCCACCCCCAACTGCTTGTGACAAGCAAGTTGGGAACACAAGTGCAGTATCAGAAGCTGAAAAAGTCCTTGAATTGGTGCAAACGCTCCTTAGCACCAACTGAAAAACCACCAGTGTTATCAGTACTCTTCTCAGGGCAAATCCAAACTGTAGCCTCATATGAGCTACTGTGAAGAAAATAACTCTGTCCTGCCTAAACCAGCACACCTACTTTAGGAAACAAGAATTCAAATACTAGGCCTAACTTAGGTGTTGTGTAAGATAGAAAGAAAATTATTATTAGGTACTGGACACAGTATGTTTGCAACTGCCTGGAAAGAAATTGTGCTCTCAAGAAACTACTGTACGATCTGAAACAGATTTGCTTAATTTCATTTAATTTTAATTAACTTTAGCTTAATTTTTTAGCCCCAAAAAACATCTCCAGTTAGTAAAGAGAGTGATGCATTTATTGTGAGGCACATTATTCTTCTGTTAGTGCTTCAGTTATTATCACCTCCAGCTCTGAAAAGCAAATCTGTAATTTTCAGCACCCTCAAGGCTGGGAAAGTTTCTGCTTATGCCACTAGAAAGTGAAAGAGATCAAAGTTATTTCTGGAAGTCTCAGCCTGGTGATTCAAATTGTGCAAAGGATGGGAAAGGCCTTGGTGCTCTGCACAACAAACCAGAGCCACCAAAGGCTAGGAACATCTTGGTAGCCAGGGAAGTTAAAGCAGAGAGGTCTGACACAACAGAGGTAGACTGTAGTATCTTGTATTCCCCTGCTGTCCAGCATTTTCTCTTATTTAACACCGAAGTATCAGAATTTATCAAGTTCCAGACTTTAGTCTGGAAATGGCTATGCTGGGGTCGCTGCTTAGGACATAGTTCTTAGCTGCTGGGCTCATCCCTCACCTTCAGCCACCGCACAGTTCCTCAGTTTCTAGGATAAATTACAAATCTATCCCAAGCAGCACTGGATGCTGTCAACCCAGGGACATTAGAGCAAATAAAAGCTGTCAGGGCTGAAAACCCTCTTGGTCATGATACCTGCACCTCCCTGAAGGACAGTTCAAGACTGATCGAGACAGTTCAACTGTACCCAGCTTCTCAGGTACCTCTAGTGGTTCTCAAGGACTCTCAAGACCTGTTTCCCTGCCACAAGAAACCCTATACCTGCTGCACTGATTCTTTCTGTGTCCTCTCTGAGGTTCCTAGGATACTGACTCAGAGAAATCTGGATGGGAAACAGGCATTAAACAGGTGACTCTTGTTCCTTACAAGTGAAGACAAATATTTTCCTATCAGCACCACCTTAAACCCCCTGACACCGCAGCATAAGAAGGTGCTTGCTGAGGAGCAATCCTGGAGTTAATGAGGTGATGGGTGCGATTTAAACTTCACAGATTTCTGGATGTGGCTCAGGGTATGAAGTTACTCTGTATAGACACTGGGAGAGGGATGCAGGGAGAAGAGCTGTGCAAGGTGACACTAGAGCAAACATGTCTAGATTTAGTTACTCCAGATATTTTTTAAAAGCTGCCATCAACAGAGGATCTAGACAAGTGTTCCAGCAGAAAGAATGGGAACAAGAAATTTAGCCAGTTTTAAGAAACTGGTCAAGATATAAGAAATAGCCATATGACACAGACAGCGGCGATAAAACAAGATAACCCAGCATTATATTACAGTCCAACTGCCCTAGCTGAAACCTCAGAGTTACACAGTAATAAACTGTCATTAACAGAAAATGTTACTTCAAACACAGTTTTCTTTACAGATTGATTAAATGATTAAATAGAATCTTAAGAAGAGTTTATTAGAGATTTACCAAACTTGAAAACAAAACCCACTAAACTCAGACAATCAAGACGACTGTCAACGCAGACACACAGTAGTCAGAACGTCACCACCGTAGGAAAGCAGCAGCCTCAAGTAAAAGTGTTTTCAACCGTATTGAGCAAGTGTAATCAGCACTACCAGGGTAAATTTAATGCACTACATTTATCACAGCATGTTCCCCTTCCCAGATTCACCTCATGTAAGGAAACAGGCTTCTGTGGAAAGGGCTGCACTGCCGGGCGTCCGGTTCCGACAGCTTGTGCTGACCTCCAGCGACAGCGCGCTAATGGTAGCGCACCGACCTGGTTCCACACACAAGCTGTACGCCTGATGTATACAGATGTGCAAAGCTGAACCCTGCTTCACCTGTCTGGCACATACAGGAACACCACAGCTGTCCGGCCCCCTCCATCACCCGCTGCAGACACCCCCATTTCCCCGGCGGCTGACTGCGCGGCACAGCCGTGCGCAACAGCATGCACAACGGGCCTGATCGCACACGGACGTTTGCAAGGCGGAATTCCCAAGGCAAATCAAACCTACTGATTGCCAAGGCACTTAGCAGATACTTGCCAGCTTGAAGAAAACTTCACTGGCCCTCAGAGGGTGACAGCTCCGTGCCAAATTGCCTCCATTCCCCTCCCTTTCCCCCTCTCTGCTTCTTGTAACAGCCGCACAATAAGTAATTATAGGAATTTTATTCCAATTGACTATTTTTCCATGCTCCAGATAGCCCCTATTGTTTTCAGATTCTTGTTTGTTTGTTTGTTTTTTAAATCTCACTTCAGACAATGCTCATACCTGAGAATTTTTTTTTTTTTTTTTTACATAAAGTGTGAGAAGTTCAGTAAACTTAAAAGTGGTGAAAGGAATTAGAAGTCTTCTCAGCTCCAACTGAGAAGCTCAAAATCAGGCTTCTCAGAATATGAACAAAGAATTATGCTGGCCTTTTAAACCTAGTCCCTTTCAAAATGACTTCAAAGATCTTTCCAAAAAATCCTTGTTGTCACTTTTGATAGGCACCTGCGGTACAAACCATGAAAGGTACAATCTGCCTGCCACTCCTCTCATCCACCTCACACAGTGGTTTTGCTACCTATGCCCTATCTGTGACTTCTAAAAAAACTTTATCAGAAGTCTTAACAGGGACTTCAATATTTAGCTGCAACGCTAAATATGAGAAGATTTGCCTTTATAAAAAAGTAACAAATATTATTATTCTGGCCTGATACTTTAAAAGAGCTAAATTTCACAATCAGCTTCCTTAAGACAGAACAGAAAATTAAGCATGTCATCACAGTTTCCGGTATTTTACATTATTTGGTATTAGTTTCATGTTGAACATTGTCAGATCTGGCATGCAAGGAACCACTAGAAATACCTTTTCTTCTTGTTTCTTTTTATTAAGTATTCATTCTTCTTGAAGTAGACTAGTTTTCTTGTTTAACCAGACTTGTTACCTTTCCCTTTTTCACAAAACTCCCATTATTCTCTCAGAGTAAATGAACAGTCATGAACAATATACCCCAGAGTGTATACAATAAAATCCTTTGGGAAAGAAAGTCTGGAGATAGGAGGAGTAGAAAACAACAGATTCAGGGAGAATATCACTTTAGCAAAAGCATTTGAACATAAAAATATCTATCCAATATTGCTGGAGTGGATTAGTGATCCAGGAGAAGACATTGGGATGACAGAAAGTTTAAATCTGTTAGGACATTTTTGACTAGACACTAAGTTTCAAAAATAAGTCAAGAGTGGAGAAAGAGATTCGACCTTCTAAACAGAAATGGAGAATATGCAAAGATATGTAATGTCTGACAATATTATAGGGAACAATAAAAAAAGAGAATTATCCAACAGCACAAAAATAGAACAAAATATCAGTGGATGAAGAGCTAGCCAAAAGATGTTGAAAGAAAAAATTTAGTTGGGAAGCCCTTTTTGCCATCATTTTTCCATCAGTAGAAGTCTGAGGTTGGATCCAGGCTTCCTCCCACTCAGAATCTTTGGGATCAACTACAGTCCATAACAATTCAAGCCTCACTGATTTAAAAAATAAATGCCACCAGTAGTTTTCACTAACGCTGCTTCCTGAGTCCCTCTTATTTATCAACTCTTCACATTCCTTTACCAGAAAGCACTGACAGGATTTAAAACAATCTGAATTATCTCTCAATGGTGTATTTATGTTTTAAAGAAGGCTGAAGTCAAGCCTTGGCTCAATTTTTAATGTACCCATTAGATAGCTGAGGAATACATTTACAGAGCCAGGTGTCCCTTCTTCAGATTAAGCCCGGTTTTCAGTAAAATAAAGAGGTAAAAAGGAAACAGTGCATTCAAAAGGCAGGTATGTAAATCTCAATACCATTCACATCTCTGAAAATAAAAAACTGAAAAAAAAAAAGTTAAAAATGCATTTTCATTAAATGATTTCCAATTTGTGGGATTTGTGTGTAGATCTAGTCAGCCATTCTTGAAACTGTCAAGGTATTTAACTGTGCAAAAATTAAGGGCTTTATCTCATCTTTAATTCTGTCTGTAATTTTGCATTATTTTCTCTTTCCTTTCTTTCTAACTTCTGGCTTAAAACTGGGGTGCTGTTTTAGAATTCAATCACACCATGGTAGTGTCATTTTAATATTGCTCTTTCATCTCCGTTAACTGACATCCAAAGCTTCTGACAAACAGAACTGCATGGGAGTGTGCAATGATTGAGATCTTAATCACTTGTCGGCTGTCGCATTGTGATGACTTGCATTTTCAACTAATCTGGCTTGAGTAATGAGTGAAATTTCTAGCTGAGTGGTGATTGGCATTCTCTGAATGAATCCTTTCCTCATATTTCATTTTCATGGGTGACTGATCACATCCAGTATATGAAAAACTGACATATGTTAATTGAACAGATTTGTGACAGGTGATTAGCTCTCCTTTCCTAACGAGTCCTAAAGCTGTTTAATTGTTTAAAAACGATAAGACTTTTTTTTTTTTTTTTTTTTTATGGTCAGCACCATTGGCCCTCAACTCTAAGATGTGAACTTCAGGAAATGGCTTCAAAGGTGCAAACTAAAGCTACACGAACCCTGTACTCTTTGATTCCTGATGTTTCTCTTTGTTTCACTGTCTTTTTGAGAGGAAGAGAAGGAAGAGGTGAAGGTCAACAACACAGTCGGGAAGAGAAGAGTATCTTTGATGACAAAGACTTCTTCCTTTTCTGAGTGTTCTTTTAAGGTGTTCTTTGAAACTTTCCAAACTACACACTGAAAGATGAAGGACATTAGATCTTTTGGGGGGGGGGAAAAAAAAAATCAAGGAACTCTACCAGGAGCTTGGCGATCAGCTCAGCCATATGTGCTGAAAGCTGAACTCCTCAGTCTACTGTACAAGAGCCATCCAGTTATGGTACTGAGAACCAAAAACACCGGGAACATGAGTTCTCATGGGAACTTGCTTTCCTGCCTTGGAACAGAGCATAGCACACCTCAACATCCCACAAAACCATGCTGTAGCCTAGGATCTCAGGGTTCTGGGCTTTGGATGCCAAAACCAGAACACCTATAGCTGCTTATTCCC
The DNA here is from genome assembly GCF_000690775.1 of Eurypyga helias. Lineage (NCBI taxonomy): Eukaryota > Metazoa > Chordata > Aves > Eurypygiformes > Eurypygidae > Eurypyga > Eurypyga helias. Next base: position 17,723 of record NW_010231387.1, on the reverse strand, counting down.
ATAGGACCAGGAGCCTGGTGACCTTGGAGTTAACCTGCAAGGCCAAGAGCCTCCAGAAGCCTGGCTTGATCTGGGACTGCAACAGCTGCAGGACAAAAACAGATTCCAGAGGGACAGCTGGCATGAGACTCTGGATCTTTGAAGCCTGAGCCACAGAGAGACTGAGCAGCAGAGGCTGCAGAAGAGCAACAGGACATGGGATCCTCCCTAACCTCAGCAGAGGGTCAGCACCACACAGGGCTCCTGGGAACATATTACATGGCAGGTTCATCACATATCTGAGTTACTGGGAATAGAATTTTTGAGAATTTTTAGTTTTCTAGGAATTGGAAAGCTTAGATATTACCTACAAAACAGAATGCCCAAGTTTGGGGCAGTTCTGCTCTCTCTTCTACGCCACGAAGCCCACCCTCCACCTTAGGCTAGGGGACAAGTAAAAATTTACCTATAATTTTTCCTGTGTGCAAACTAGAAGAGCTGCCAATCAGATGGTTGCTGATAGGAGCAGCCAACAAGAGATTTTTGGCTACCCAGATAAACTCTTATTGTTCTCATTCCTCTGTGCTGCCTGTCCAACCCTCCTGCTTTGCCCTTAGCTTCATGCCAGACCTATTTTCTCTTGGTTTGCCTCCTCCATTTCTCTCTTATAAAAGCTTTCTTTTCAAGATCCTTTTCCATTTAGCTTATCCTTTCTTAATTCTGGCCTGATTTTTTTTATATTACCATAACAACAAATACCTTTTTCTTCATCTCAGTATTAGCAGTTCCACAAGATCACATGAGGACTACACCCAGCCACAGCTGGCTTCTTACTCAGCTAGACTGCAGCTTCTTCCCATACAAACAGAAGTTCCTATTTAGTTGTTGTCAGATCAACAGAGAGAAAAGCAACAGCTGCAGGGACAAGTTTGGTGCAGTTTAAGGAACTTATGACACTGGGGTTGAATAGCTTCTTTCATTACAAATTGATGAGTGTGACAGCTAGTAAATAGTCTGGAAAATTTTCCATGTTTTTCAGAACACAGGCTTTGGAGAATCTGATAAATCTGTGCAATTCTCTGTTAGTTCCCTTGCTAAACAGTTGCCCTTTCACGGAGGAAGATTTCAGAATCAAACTTCAGCGATAACTGTGATGTGTCTAAGCCAAGGGCCAAAAGAGCAAAAAAGCAAATAGACATGCTTATCCATAACAATCCCTAAACACAAGCTCCACTAGAAAATACATGCCAGAAAGAATACAGTGATGACAGTTAATGGCAAGGACCTAAATAATTCATGCAATAGCATATAGATAATGCACAGGAAGAATAGAGGATTAATTAATTACATCATAAGGCTTGTAGCGAGAGATTCTTTCTTTTATCAGATACACATTTGCAAAAATATAGGCAAAGTTTTAAGACTGCATGCTGGACAAAATTTGATTCACTTACATTCAGAGATTAAAATAATAAGTTTTAGACTACAGAAAATGAGAAATTTTTTAATCTTGTAGTTGCGTATCTGTTAAAAACTCACCTAATTCAATATCCCTTATCCCCATATACGTTTCAAGAAGCTCATCCACTTTTTTAATGGCTTTTTCTTCAACTTCAGTTGGCTTTGTTGAAATAAAGGGAGGAAAAGAGCATAAGTATGATTCTATTCAGACTTCAAAATAACCAGCAACTCATCACTGATTATCCTTACTCCTATCCTAGCCACCTAGACTTACAAAAGCTACAAGTAAAACACATTATTCCCCTCTCTTTGTCTCTTCCCAGAAACCTGCGCCTTCCTCATAAAGTCAAGCCACACAGCTCCCGCATTCAAACTAAACAGGGGCCTTACCTCTCCTGACAACACAGATCTTCATCAAATCTTCATCAGCTTTAGAAGAACTCAGAATAAATAACATTTCTTCTTCCAAACCCTAATCCTGGTTTTACACATATTCATGTCAATGTACGTTATCAGCCTCTCCTGACAATAACCCTTACACCAGCCCAGTACACTCTGCAGTGTCAGAAACAGAACCAACTCTTCAACTGGCCTCCCCTCTCTACCTCCACCCTCGCTTCCCTCTTTTCAACAGTTCTTGGTCTAATCTACCTTAAATTCATCCATGTAATCCATGACATCTAAACATAGGCTCTCTGTTTCCAGATTCCTCTGCCCCATCCTATTGCTGCTAGTCTTCAGCTTCATATAAGTAGTTCTCCCTGCAGAGGCAGTCATCTTCTTAGGTCCTGGAACCTTTGTAACATCCAGATTCTTCCTTCCTACTTTACCTTATCCAACGGAGGAAAAATAAATCAGGTGCTATGCGATTAAACTATTGAAAGGCCCCAAGATAACCATACCATTTCCTCCACAGTAGCAGGGCCTTTGGTCCTCAGCCGAAGTGTTTCTCTCCCTCTGGAGATTTTAGCCTCTGGCAGAGTTCCACCTTTGGATCTTGGTTCCAGCTTTTCTAAAGAAAAAAAAAAAAAAGAATACATAACAAAACTAAGTATATGGTACACCAGAATATGATGTATCTATTTTCCCAATTACATTAACCTTCACTTTTTATTCTGTTCAAGACCTAAATTATATAAATACTGAATTATAAGTTAACTGCATTCTAAGTACAGCCTTGTTGACAATTTCTTGTCTTCCAACTTTGATATCCACTTGACCGTACTGAAGCTAGAACTTCCATTAACCTATACATCTAACCTATGCAGGCCTACTACACTCAACTTCATATATGCACTATAATATGCACATATATGAACTATGTACAAGTTTATTTTACCTTACAGAAAAGTAGAAGTATTTATTACTTAATATGGGCAAATGGCTGAAGACATCAGACAAATGCTGATTTATCCTGGTCTTTCCAGGCGGACTATATAGCAGGTTTAGCATTGCAACATTCCCATCTTTCTCGGATGCAATGGTGCGAACACCACTGCTAAACAGGTCATGGTGAACCACAGTGAGCTGAGCTAACCATTTGGTTACCAGCAGTCACATAGGTGAAATGTCCACAAGTAGATCTGCAGGAGTTTTTCCACTGGTTTCACCAAGGTCGTGATTTCACACCTGATAAATCTCTATCAAGAATATCTGCATTTACCTAAAGTTTTCTTTCCCTGAATTCAGTTTTCCTTCTTTAATCTTGGGTAAGGGCATCCCAGTTAGTAAATGGAGCATAGAATCATTTAAGATTTGGCTTTCTTGTTACTTCTAGGACATAATTTTACATTCAAGAGTGGCAAGGCTTTAATTTGCTTACTGACATGGGAGTTACACTGTTGATCTGGAAAGTGCTAGAAGAGATGAGATAATTTTGCAGATGTGTTTCGAACTATGCTGTTTTCTTTACCACATTATTCCTACTCTTAACAGCCAGCCTTTCTAATAGGCTCTCCTTGAGAGCAAGGCTTTAACATGCTATATATATATTTTGCCCAGGTAGATTACAACTCATTATTCTTGCATAAGTAGTCACAAAATCCCGATTATTCTGCTGAACAAGTCTTGAAAAGTAAATTTTAATTGTTTTCACTGTAACAAATAGCTATGGCACAGTTGATTACATATATACTTAGGATCAACACATCTTTTACATTTTTATTGCTTCAAGGACGTTTTAAAATATCGAGATTGTAATTTCTGCTAGACCTGTTTCAAACAGTCATTCCTGATACAACATACATCTTTTTCTAGTTCTGTCACCATCAGCATCTTAAAACTCGTGACTTGACATAACCTTTATTTGCAATACTTCAGACCAAAGCTCTCCGGCCGTCACAGAAACTATTTTTCTTATTCACATAATTTAAATGTAGAGTTTGTGTTATGCTGGCTTTATTTTGTTTCTATTAATTTTTCATCAATTTGAAGAGAGCTAGCTTGTGACTGGTAAGGAGTAATCTTATTCAGACAAGACTTTAATTCTGTGCTACATCTCTTGCCTGGAGTAGATGAGGCAGCCTGTGTGCACAGAGTAGAAAGATATACGACCAGTAAATTACATTTATTTCACATTCTGCTGAGAGGAGAAAAAAATAAAAGTAATTTCACACAAAGACTTCTCTCTTATTTCTATACCCTCACAAACTTGTGTTGAAGCCAGC
>NW_010231387.1:1032-13586 GCF_000690775.1 Eurypyga helias | reverse complement strand
TTAGCACCTACTTGTCCAGCAGGATCTGGATCTTGTTTGTCATCTCCTCTGGGGCTATTCTCAGCATGCTGCAGCTTAAACACTATCTCAAATAAATTTGTGCCTAAAACTCAACTGCACCTAAGGCTTGAGGCAGGATATTCTAACCTTTTGGGCACCACAACTTCTAAATTAATTGCCATAGGATAAAAAACCAGGACATCCCTGTAACCCAGGGAGGGCCCCACACCAGAGCAGGGGGATGCCCAAAGGAGGCTCTGACCTCGTGGGAAGCCCACGCTGGAGCAGGCTGCTCCTGAAGGATGGCACCCCATGGGAGGGACCCACGCTGGAGCAGTTCATGGAGAATGGCAGCCTGTGGGAAGGGCTCACGTTGGAGAAGTTCCTGGAGGACTGTCTCCCGTGGGAGGGAACCCACGCTGGAGCAGGGGCAGAGTGTGAGGATCCTCCCCTGAGGCGGAAGGAGCGGCAGAGACACCGTGTGATGGACTGACCCCAACCCCCATTCCCTGTCCCCTGTCCTGCTGGGGGGGAGGAGGGAGAGAAATGGGGAGCAAAGCTGAGCCCAGGAAGAAGGAAGGGGTGGAGGGGAGGTGTTTAAGATCTAGTTTTTATTCCTTATTATCGTACTCTGATTTGATCAGCAACAAATTAAAGTAATTTCCCCAAGTCGAGTCTGTTTTGCCCACAAAGATAACTGCTGAGTGATCCCTCCCTGTCCTTATCTCAAGCCATGAGCCTTTTGCTATATTTTCCCTCCCTGCCCAGCTGAGGAGGGGAGTGATGGACCAGCTCTGGGGGGCACCTGGCCTCCAGCCAGGGTCAAGCCACCACAGTTTAAACAGGAGGATCAGTTTATATCCAAACACATTAGAGATTAGCTGATAACGCTCATTCTTCACAGAAATGCCAAAAGCAAAAAGAAATCTTCAAATTTCTCTTATTTTCAATTTCTGCTGCTATTCTGACACCAAGTGTCAAGACTGGTGTATGACAGCAGTTGTAAACTGACAGGAAAAGATTTGAAAAATAAACATTTCAATCTTTTGCTGCTGTGGTGAAGATGGTGATTTTTAACTTGCTGTTATTGCAGGCATGCACAAGGACTCATACACACTTATAATTTAGCAGTATATTGAATTTTTTATTAGAGAAAAATACTACATGGTTTGTGAGGGGATATAAAAATTTGAAATAATATTAAATATGAAATAAAACAAAAGCTCTGTCTCTATTTTTAGTTTAAGTTTACCACATTGATAAAATGAATATACATGAGGATTAGCAGTAGGTATGCATTCTTCCTATACAAGTATCACTTCCTCAGAGCATGCAGGTGGTAGGTAGAGACAAAGCTTTGCCATACTGCTTTCTTCCAATTCTGAGTATACCTGCTGCATGATTAGAGATCCACAAAAAAGTTGTGGAGAGCAGGTAGGCATTCAGCAAAGGTGGTGCTCTAGGGAATCCCCATGGCTTTTGCAGCTTCCTTCTGCATGAGTGTGGTCCCCAGTAAAGGGTTCAAAAATGACATATCTGACACACAGATGAACAGGGATTATATATCAATAAAGGAAAAGAGAAGAGGAAATTTGAGGATCAGCACATTAGTGAGGTGATCTGTGCTTCAAAACTGTGTTTATGAGACAATTCCTGTGCTATTTTGCACCACCATGTGGTGGCAAAGCAATCAAATAACTAAGACTCAGGCTTAGGCACCCCACACCAGGATGACTGCTGGAGAAAGCAAGATGGGAGAAAATCCATTAAAAAAAATCTCCAACTTCAAAAAAAAAGTACCAGGAAAAAACCAAAACCATCCCACTTTGTTGTATCAGTTGTTTCCTTGGTTAGAGGCCTGGCTGCAATCTTAAAACAAACTTAAAATGCAACGCATTGATGGGATTTCAATATCCAGTGAACAAGGTGGACAGTCAGGTCACTCACCAAATGCTTTCATAGGCTCTATCAACTCCAGCTTAAATATCTGACCTTTCTCCAAATCTTTTAGCATTTTGGCAACTTCATAATGTCGACGATCTGATACATTTTTTCCATTTATAGTCTCTATGTGATCACCCACACAGACCGTTTTGTTTTGGTCCATAAGGCTACCTTCTTTGATTCTCTATTGGTAAAAAAAAAAAAAAAAAGAATTAGAAACATTTCTTTAAAAGGTAAAGAGGTGACACCCCACAGTTTCAAGAATGTCAGTGAACATCAACAGCATTGAGCTGCTTATACCAGCACGGCGTTTTGTCTATAAGACTTCCATAACACATATTTTAGAAAAGCATTGTTTTTCAAACAAAATATTTTAATCACCATTGAATATAAAATCAACTGAATCAAAAGAAGGCAATCACACTTTAGAAATTTAGGCTTATGAATAAGCTACATTTTTATGCTTTAAAACTGAAGTCAAAGTGTCAGTAATGTGAATGTTTAAATGAGATTTGGTGTTTGATTTTGATCTAATAGCTTGATAAGCACAGGGACAGAACTCTTCTCTTTTCAGGTATGGTCCAGGGACATGAAAAAATGTGTGTGATACACTAGAAAATTGCATACTATAAAGGGCTAGTCTTAATTAGACCTTCTATAGCAATAAAACTTATCAAGCTATACACAAGCATATTAAAGTATTTCCTCTGAAATAACAATAAAGAATAATAAATTATTCTAAATGTCATCTCATGGAATACAAATGGTCTAAAGGTCATAATATGTAACAGAAGTTATTACTGATAATTTTTTGCAAAGTGGAATGTAAAAAGTGAGGAAAAAAACGATCTTTAAAAGATCTCTGTGATTTACAAAGTCAGTTAAAAGACACTTAAAACTTCAGTGATTGTGTAGATTTTTGTATATGCTGCCATACTTGTTTATCATGTGCCTAAGTCATGTAAGCTCTTATCCTATGGCTGTTTAATAGAAAAGCTATGACCTAGTAGAATATATTCTATTTAGTAGAGATACGAATTTTGTTCTAGTATCTTCCTGAATAACACACTTTTCGATAAAGACTGATGTTGTTCAGGCTAACTTTGAGAGAGATAACAGTGAGACAAGGGAGATAAACATATTACCGCCTACTACTATAACACCTAGCCTAGCTGCATAACTATCTCAGAACACTGCTTCTAGTTTATGTGCGCACATCTGAGCCCACATATGAGCCTCCATCTGAGAGTCAGTGGGAAGTGTGATAATGCTCAGTGTCCTATAATACACTGCAATGATTTTTAGCTTCAGGCTGAGTTTAACTCTTTCAGTACTTTTTTCTTCAATCTAGATTAAAACCAAAAAGAAGCCACATGGTGAAGAGGAGGGTAATGTACACATGCCAGAAACTGTTTCCAAATGCATTTCTGTTACCAGGTGCCAGGATTCAAAAGCCTGTCCACCAGGCTCAAAAAAATGGTTAGTCCATGTGCTGAATTCCTTCTCATTTAGCTTTTCTTCTTCATCTGGATCCTAACACCAAGACTGTTTAAGTAACATTCACTGGTTGTGTTATCTGTGTCGTGTCAAACATATTTTAATATGACAGTTTTTATCCTTGTTCCAAACTAACTGACCGTCAAGACAGTCAAGCTACATTGTCACAGTTATTAAGATGCAATTGATATGCATGCATTTCAAGTGCTCTACAGTCCAGTTAGAAGCTAGGATTTATATTTCCTATGCAATGCCTAAAATTAATTGCACCACTCCTTTTTATAATGGCTCTTTATACACCAGTCAGTCATGCTTCAAGTTGTACTGTTATTCTTTGAATGGCTAATTTGATTCCATAATACATCTTCTCATCTGGCCACGTACCCAGAAAATAAAATTGTGTAAGTAGAATGACACCAAATTTTGTTCTTAGTAAGGCAAAACATTATGTTTCACAGGAAAACAACCCTACAGTTCAGAGTGTCAGGTTTAAAAACTGAGTTATATATCAAATGTAGAAACTGCCTGCTATTCAAAATGCAATAAAATTACTATGGCCCATAACATAGGTAAATTAAATATTAACTGTCAATTAATAACAGAATCAAAGAAATTAAATTTATAAACAAAAATAATCTTATCAAATTTTAGATAGTCTCTGCTTAGTCATTTACATAGACAACCATGTATAAAAAAGATGCAGTTTTTACTTCTGCATATGTATTTTCTATGCTGTTTTAAAAGATCCATTAGCAAAATATGCAACAAAGCAAGCTCCTAGAAACTCCTTTAAACTGCTGCATTCCCACAAAGACTGCACCATTTTCATTACACTGCTTATTAGACCAGCACAAGGACAACGATATATTTGTTCAGACAAGTTTTATACAATTTACTGGAAATTACAGCTTGTCTCGCTAATGTGGTGAGGGTTTTCCAGTCCGCACCAATTACGCAGTAGTCTATGTGATGGCAGTTCTCTCTGTCCGTGTTACCAAGCAAGCACAGCAAGAGGAACGCTCTGTATAGTGCCGCACACGTGAACTTTAATCACTGAAGCACTGCTTTCACTGCCTTCTTTTGAAATGCCACATAAGCAGCAGCGTGACTGAACATTATGGGCTGCATGGATGCTACCATTAGAAAGAGAGTTTTGTGTCTATAAACATAAAAATGAGGCTGTGATTTTGCCAAACTTCTTATTGCAGTCTCCACTGCATCTTGATTTTCTCAAGCATGACCTCAATCACATTTTTCCACAACAAAGACAGGCAAGCCTCTGTCTTGTTTTATATCCATGGCAGCTAAGGAACGAACAGAGAATACAACCTCTCCTTACAAGAAACTCTGATTACACTACCAAGGAGAACAGCGATTGAGAGAGCAGTAATCGAAGATAATTGCCAATGCCTCGCTAATAATAGATAATTGGAGTAGATTAGAGCAAAGCATCTAAAAAAGGCAGAATATGTGACTAAGGCTCCTAATACCTAGTCTAGCAATAAGGGTACCATCATTTCCTCAGCCTCTACTTGTCTCAAAACATACTACCTGGAGGTCATATAGAAGAGGAGGAGGAAAGTAATTATGATTAATATATTGTACATGTTACTGCCCATAGTTGCTAATCAAGTTAATTGTGGTGAATTATATTAATCCATACCAATAGCACCTTTTAATTCACCCTACCTAAAGCAACAATATTGGAAAGCTGAAAAAGCACTGTACTCGCACCTATTCTTACACAGCACAAAGGCTTCTGCCCAGTGAAGAATTATAAAGACTGAAAGAACTTGATCTCATTATCACGAGTGACAGATGTTCTATAAGCACCTAAGCAGTGACGTCAGGAAATCATTAAAAAAAAAGAAGAGGGGGCAGATGCAAGCAGTATCTAACACCTACCACCTCAGGGTAGGTCGCAAAATACAATGGTCACATTGTAAAGCTCATACACATTACAGAAGCAATGCATAAATTAACTAATTTTGAATGACATGCAGTACAGAAAGAGCTGAACTAATTTTGAATGACGTACCTAAAGAAAAGCAACTTTATTTTTCACTTATATATATAATAACGAAATATTTTATAGTTTTAAAGGATCATTAAAACAATAATTAAAATGTTATAGTAGCAGAAGCTTCTACAGAACGAAGCAGCTGGTAATTAAGTCCACTGGTAATTACCTTTATATTTAAATTTACCTTTATAAATGCACAGCCAGTTCCATTGTCTGTAATGGTAAGTCCAAGTACATCATCAGTTTTAAGAATTTCCACTTCTTTTCGTTGTCCTTTTACGTGGGCAAATATGAAATCTTCAAGGCCAATTTGTGCACCTAAGAGCTTGTCCATATCAGCTTTATGAGTGTTCAAAGTGCAAAACATGATCTGCGCAGAAGGAAAGCAAACACATCTTTAACAGTACATTAGGTTTGGTGAGCTTGATAGGAAGATAAAAGGAGAGCATAGTTCTGGCCTCTCTGGCAGATCCACAGCTGAAATGATGATTCCTCTCCTCCAGCTGTCCCAGGAGAGGTGACAGTCTCCATCCACACACATGACAGGAAGCATCAATAGCTCAAACTGCAGATAAGAGCGGGCAGGGAGCAAAGGAGAGACATACGTGTGTGAGCAGCCCCTCACAGCCCATCCCAGCACACCAACTCTGACACAGGCATCTCGAAGTAGACCAGAACAGCCTGTTCCAGAGGTCAGAGCGAGCAAACTGTTTTGCTTCATCATTCACCCACCTCAAATTCCACAGGATTCAAACACCACGAGGGACTGTTGTAAAATGTAACTGCTTGAAAGCAGTTTCATGGGGAAAAAGGGAGCTCGTCAAAACAAAAATATCAGGAGAAAGCATGAAATGTTTTATGTTGCTCCACATGTTCCACCATTAGCTCAGAACATGTTCTCTCTGACAAGCTTGCTTAGTTTCCTACTTTTCCTCCAGCATAAGGGGTCATCTCCACCCCAGCTTATTTCTTAAGTAAAACAGCAATATTTTTCCTTCGAAAATCAGCCTTTCTGAGGGATTTTCCTTCAGCACTGGGTGCTAGGCTCTCCTTTTTCTCTCTACGCTTACACTAGTGCTTTTTCTACAGAGAGGTTTGCTGCCCTGGGCAGGGCAGGATGAGGCGAACCCAGCTGCAGCACTTGGGGCAGAGGCAATGCTTTTTGCCCACCAAGGTGCTGCCTGGAGGAATTTGGCCACTCTGGGCAGGCTTTGGGCTTTCTGCTTTTTAAGTACAGGAGGTACTGAACAGCCTAGCCAAAAAAAGAATATAACAAACCCAATGCTCCTCCTCACAGCCAGAGTAATTCTGCCTGCCCAACTCCTTTCCAGGCTGTAGCTGGAGAGGAGCAAGGGAGGCCCCGCAGGGCCTCCTCCTGCGCAGCACAGGAGAGCACAAGGCAGCAGCCTACGGAGAGAAACCATGCCAAGAGAAACTTGGAGAATCCCTAAAATCTACTTCGCTGAGGCAAAGATTGGCCCTAAAGACCATCTTTCACATGCAACTGGAAGCAGAGGAAGAGAAGGAGGCTTGCCAGCCTGTTTGGCCCTCCAGCACAGGTGGCAAGGCCACAGTCAGACAAAGGCTCTGCTGACAGCAGGACGCACATGGGCTCTGGCAGGACACGCAATAAAAGCGGATACTTTTCTACCCCCTGCCTATACCTGCTGGACAGTTTTCCTTCAGAGCACACCTTGGGCGCCCCTGCAGCCCACCCCAGCTCTGAATTAGGAGGGGGAAAAAGCAGTGCCAACACACGGAAAGAAGTACACAGTGGGAAGCCAGCCTAGCACTTGAGAAAACCAGCAGCAGGATGTCACCCAGTGCCCTTCACCTTTGCTCCTGCTTTAGTGGCAGTCCCTGCCCAAGCGCAGACCTGCGTCCGTGCCTTCCGAACCCCTCGGTGCTTCGCAGGAAACGCAGGGTCTCCTGCCCTCCCGGTTTCCCTCACTGTGCTTGTGCGAGTCACAGGGTTTTCCGCACCAGAACACTTCAAATGCTTTTTCTTTCCCCTCTGTCACCACTGGATGACAGCAGAAAAATTGAAATGAAAGTCACCAACCTTTTCAAATGTATTCCAGGTCAAATGAGGGGTGAATACTTTTCCTAATATATTTCACAGAGAGCATTTAAGTTTCTGAAGCTTTCTAGAACTTAGATTCTATAACTGGTGAGGTTTGGTTTTTAATACTGAAAGTTTAGTAGTGAGATGATGTTTCCTGATGGGGGGGCGGGGAGGGTGTCTTGTTTCATTGTTGGGTTTTTAAAATAAAAGAAAACAGCCCTACTTCAAAGGGCAGTTATTTATCTCATATAATCCATCAAACATCCATGTGGTCTAACACCTTACTTTAACAACGACAGTCTAAGAGCACACCCTTAACAGACATTACTTTTATTCTCTCAGGTAATGCAGTTTTTCAGTTAACTAATACTCAAGCAGTAACATCACCTAGAGTAATTCAGCTGGTTTTAAGTAGAAAATTAAATTTTGTTTTATACATAATAATCTCTAATCCTCAGAATTTTTTTTAACCAAGAAGATACAATTCAAACAGATTATATAAAGTTCAGTCATACATATTCAGTTGTCTCTCAACGTACATAGTAACGTGGCCAGTTTACAACTGCAAGTCAGTTCTTAATCTTACAATGAACAACAAGCATGATGTCTTTACATGTTAGACATCAGCATCCTTCATCTGACCTTGTCAAACAAACAATCATCTATTAACTACTGTCACACCTTTGAATAAATAAAATTGGCAACAGAGCAGAAACGTGATATTTAGAAACTCGATCCAGAGTTTCTCTTTTTAGACCTTCATCTGGATGGCATTCCTACTACAGCCTATAAGTCTGCAGGATTTTTTGTGAGTCAGTTCTGCGCTAACCACAAGGCTGAGAGAACATCAGCCAGTCAAAAATAAAACTTAAATCATTCTTTAGTCTCTTTAGTGAACAACTGTTTTTTCTCAGAACGGATATATGCAAAGAGTAATGTACTAAAGATGTATCTACCCAGGATAATATACAGTTACACCATCTGTCAGTTATAGCACAGCTTTATTTGTACATGACTGAGACCTGTCAATTAAAAAATTATATTTTCGTAGATTTTACATAATACTAATATTGATACTTAATAACAGCTTATGCACTTAAATAATTAAACAACAGCTACTTTAGTATGCCTTCCATTCACTCAGTTTGGTATGACTTTGACAGTAATTTTCTTACCCAGAGATGAAGCAAGAAAAAAAAACAGCGTGCAATTTTCATTGTTAATTCTTTCCTCTCTCTTCTTACTCTCAACCTTCGTATGCATTTGATCTTTAACTCAGCATACCAGTGCTGTGACATTTCATGCTAACTTTAGCAAGATATTATAAATCATCACTGTTACATCAGTCACGAAGTATCTAGGATACCTCCTTCACTGAGTTATCTTGTGTGGCACAGAGGACAAGGAAATTCCATTGGGCTGGCAGGGACTAGAGGCTTATGCACAACCTTATAAAATAGATATGTCAGATAAGACTACTAACAGATTATTCCCTGCATCAGTGTTTTCAATAGGAAGAGACTACATTAGCCAAACAAACAGGGTTACACTGTGTGTTATATAACAAGACTGTATTAGCTATGAAAACGTTACACTATGTGTTATATAAAGTACATATGCAGTACCATATTGCGCATCCTATACATTAATTACATTCTCATCTTCCATATTAAGTCTAGACCTTGAGAAGAACTCAAAAATAAGCTGATAGGTGACATTCTCAGAAGCTATTAAAAGTGTTTTTTAAAATCACTAGATCTTTAGTAGAACTTTACAAAGGAGATCATAATCACTTTCTCTATTTAAGAGGTGGGGAAGTGGGAATTCTACTTCTGAGCAAGATATAACACCCACTGACATATTTCCCTTCATACACAGGCGTCATTATATGAAGAAATCAGCAACTCATTTTCTAGCTACCTTACTCACTTTATCCTCCCTGAGGAAAATGTAGGAGCCTGGACTATCTGCAGCAACAGGAAGAGCAACCAAGTCCTCCAAGTTCTACTGTGCTTTTGGTACTCTGTGCAATTTTGTCTTCCCAGATACATTCAAAGTAGTATAAAATAAGCATTCAGTGTTATAGTGTTCTTTTTTTTTTAAACCCAGAACACACAAGAATTACAGTATAAGTTCTTCCATAGTTGAAAAAAAATGATCATTACCACGGCAAGCATCACACGTCATACGGGTGTGAAATTTAAGTACTGCTTAGTAGAACAGCAAGCAAACAATGGTTGCCATAGGGTTGGGAGGAGGTGGTTTGTAGGGAGTGTTAAGTTTGTTCATTTGAAGTCTTCAATTTGTAGGCGAGATTGTGAACAATTTGTTTCAACAGATAAGCATACACTCTAAAACTTCAAACATTCTAGAGATGAGGATTTCACAAGCTGACCCTTTAACCTAAAATACAATTCAGATTTTTTCTTGTTATAAGGCCACTTTTATTCAGAAACCAAAGTTTCAGTATTCTTTCATAAAAGTTCAATTTTAACAGGTTTAAATCAAACACTGCTATCAAAGTTTAATGTGGCACAGCCTCACAGTATATTAAGTGTTCAGCATGAGGAGGCAAGGCCCGTGGAACAACAGCCCTGACACAAACTCAGCAAATGAACTCTTGTTATTGGAAGAGACACGGGGAGCTGCATTTCTGTCCTTGATACTACAGGGGAAGGTCTCATTTTTCCTGTACTCCCCTTATGAAACAGAATTCTTTCCACTGTGAAAGAAACCCCAACCTCCATGGGCTTGACAGACACACCCGCTGAGCATCCAATTTACCTCACTACCCACCATTCTTCACCTTCCAAAGCAAACAAAATAATCAAAAGTGAAAATTATGAGTACACAAACCGAAAGTCCATATAGCTTCTGTGGTTTACCATTCCCTTCTCCTTTGATTAAGAAACAGCCCTGCTACAGTTGGACTTTAATATCCGTGTTCCCAGTGCCCGATTAGCTACTTTGAATACTTTAAAGCCCTACCATGTGCTCTCACAGGAGCACACCACCACCAAATGCTTTAACAGACCCACATTGTCCTTTAGTCAGTGCTCATTTATTTGTCGTAAAGGCTGCACTTAGCACTTTCACCCTTACAGACAACGTAACGTTCCCTGCTAGCCACAGTGGAGTAGTAATCATAAATGGCAAAGACCATATACAAATACTTTTTCCAACTAAATGGCCAAGACCATACACAAATACTTTTTCCAACTACTATTCCTACTTCATCATCTGTAGAAAAAAAACAAGGAAGATATTTGCATTGTTTATGCAAGTAGAAACATACACGTAACTGCAGATGGGTTGTGTTATTAGTTATGAATCACATCTATTTATATTTTTTAAGCTGTGTGCTGCTTTGTTGAAGCCCTGTTGAAGAAATCAAGTTAAAAGTGCAGAACAATGAGATCGACCTCAACAGCACTCATTAATGATACAGGCAATCCCTTGCTAGAAGCCACCCTCACTCCTTCTACTTGTGGAAAGAACATTCACGTTGGACCAGGAAAAGAAGAAATAATGGTCACGGTGAATATCAGAGAGGTAGGTAGAAATGCAGGCTGGATGTCAGGGTCAAAAGGGATAACTGAGATGTATATTCAGCTAGGAATGGGTGAAGAACAAAATACCTAGAGAAGAAAAGATGAGTACAGGAAAAGCCTCAGAAAGCTGCTGTTACAGCTCACTCTTTCATAGATGCATATCAAACATCATAGGAGTGAAGGAGTGTCCCCTTTGAAGTGATACCTGGCTTGTGCTATCCCCATCCTACCCTACTCATGATCCAGGTCTGCACAGAAGTTTTTGTAAGTGTCTGTCCAACAAACACAGTGTTTTATACAAACTTTGCTCTGTCACTGTTGGCAGTCAATCACAGCTCTTGGAAAGGATTCTCCAACAGAAGCTACATTCAGCTGGTCCTGCAGGATGTGATACAAAGAGGAAATGAGGTGCTGTAACCATGCAGACTCAAAAGGAAAAGTGATAAATTACAAGTATAGCTCATCCTGAACCGTGCTGAAACACTTAAGTAGGAACTAATCCAAGAATCCATAATTCCCTCACTGCAATAAACTCACATATCATTTTAAATGTATTCACTTTGGCAAGAGTCATCCAAATGCTCTCCGCTCTGAGCTCTTTCGCTCACCCTCCCCACACTATTTTCCACCTGTCACAGCAGGGCAGAGATGTCTGTGATAGTACCTGTTTCCGAAGGCATTCAGGTATCACCCTGCTCATAGGCTTCAGCACAGCTAGGTCACAGAAACTTTCCTAGACAGGTAACACCTACAAACGGCATTTGAGTACATCACTGTCTTTCAGTTAGATGAGGCGTAACTTCTGGCACTATTGTTCATACCAGACTGCCTGTACAAAAGCAGCTTTAATTAATAGGCAATACCATTTAAAATGCCTTATATTTCCCTACTTTCAGAAAGCTCATCAGCTGCTAATAAATTCACATTTCATGGCATCCCTTGCTATTCACTGATCTATCCTGTCCATCCAGATTTTGTTGCAAGACTCTCTGCTCCAGGTTCTTCACTCTGCTGTGCCGCCTTTACACCAGGAAATATTTTTGATCACTATTTTCATTTTGTACAACTTAGTTTCTTAAAGCCAACTGGATTTCTTTTAAGTAAAAGGTTTTATGTTCACTGCCTCCAGCAAAAACTCTCCATCTATTTTGACTAATAAATCACATTAAAAGAAAAAAAGACAGCAGAGAGAAAAACACAAGAATCTTCTCTAGTTTAGCACTGGCTGGCAATAGATGCCCATAAACACGTGGTGCTTCCTCTAGAAACCTTTGGGGGTGTCAGGTTATACATGTAGCTGGAGAACGGGAGCGCCATTGATACAGAACTGAATTTCCTGGTGAATGCTGCTCTTTCTCAAGTCGGTGGAACAAAAGATGAGTTACAAAAGTTCATCAGCAAAAGGAATAAAAGATAATCTGACAATTATGAAAACCTGAGAGTAAAAGGTGTAACTGGAGATGGAACAGAATAA
>NW_010231387.1:0-1016 GCF_000690775.1 Eurypyga helias | reverse complement strand
AGAGCAGCTCAGTGCGGAGCAGAAACGGAGAAGCAGAAGGTCAGAAAGCAGCTGGGAACGTCTGGGACCCAGGTGCATTGGCTGGCAATGGTACTGGTACTTCTTAATTACTTAATGCAACAGTGACTGGTTAAACTGTATTCACTGCTTCTGCCACTTTTACAGTTTACTGGTTGAAATGCTGCTAGGTCAGGCCACGGCAAACTCAGAACAAGGTCTGTAGCGGCAGTCTTTGCTACTTTAAAAGGGCCAGCTACAAATAAGAACACAAGCAAAGCTGTAGAGTCACATGCAGGCGCAACAAAACGTGAGCACTTTGTTTCAATTTGCCACTCAGAGGTTAAGATTCACAGAACCACGTAGGAAGAAGAAAACAATGCATTTACAAACACAAACGAATCGTTATCCAAACAAATGTTTAAAGCTTGTCTCAGAAAAAAAAAGATCAAAAAGGCAGCAGGGTTAAAAAAAATCCTGTTACAGATCAGAATAACCTCGCTTCAACCGTGGGCCTTGTAAAAGTAATCACCTGGCAAAGCAGAAAACTTTCCAGACATCACATTCGGTTGGAATTTTAAAATGGGGTCAGATTTAAAGCATTCATAACCCCCCCCCCGTTGCCTGCAATCTGGCTGTTTACCCTCATGGATCCATTGGCTTTTCTTAAACTGGAACGAATCACCACAGCCAATAACCCCTGCACTGGAAATCATTATTCCACTCACTGTGATACAAGCGGTTCGATCCAGTGGTTAACAGTTGCGCTAAACAGCAGGTTGGCAACAGGTTAACCAGGACGCTAGAGGGATTTTGGTGAAAAGAACCCTCGTTTTCCGTGTGAATTTAAATGGAGTTATGCCTACATCCTTTCCTGTACGGTACTGCGCGTTTGGAAACAGCAAGAGGAATTTTTTCCCCCCAGAAACGGAAAACACCCACGTTCCCCGGAGTTTCGCAACAGCCTGCCCCCGGGCCGTTACGGGGCAGAACGGCCCCCGCTCCTGCTGGCGTCACTC
>NW_010231386.1:94401-105498 GCF_000690775.1 Eurypyga helias | reverse complement strand
AGTCTTTTATTTCTTTTGAGACAGTAGAAAATGCAGGTCAGTATCTTCAAGTGGGTGATCTTAAACTTGTGTTTGTGAACACTTACCAACTGTGAACCAGTTTGCATGCAGCAGCGTCGTTGCTTGTTTGTGCTCGTGAGACGTGTACGTGCTTCGTTTTCAACACTCACATTGTTCAGTGATAGGATTCAGATCCTCTTCTGCCTAAAAACCATCTATCGAATCATTATGGTTTGGTCAAGAAAGGACTCAGTCTATTTCCCAGCACTTGAAGTTTTTGGTTTAATGTCTTGGTTTGGGCTCGGCTATAGTGAACTCTTTATATGACATATTTGTAAGGATTGGGTTTTTATACTCTGTCTTATGGTGATTATCCCCTCCCCCTTTCTTAGTGTGTTCTTTGAACGGAGAAAAATGTAAGTAAATAGACTGCTGCTGCTTAACTTACTCGGTTCCCACATTCAAAGAAATCCCTTTGGCAAAGGAGGGGAAAGTCACGTGTGCTGCTGCTGAAAGCTCTGTGTGCTTGCAGGAATATTCAGTGGCTGCAAACACGATCCTATTTCAAATAAAATGTCTTATTTTAAGCCATCAGAGTTGTGGAAAGAAGTGTATAAAATACAAACAAATCGGCAAGCCCTCTCATCTGCTGACAAGTAATAAAACACTTCTTCCAGGCACTTGAAGTACTGGAAGTTACGCCTTAAGTTTAAACTAAGGGCCCTAGTAACTAGAAGCTTCGCTCCTAAGGCAGCAGAGTCTGTCTTTGCTGTGACATCCGTATGAGCTAAGAGTGTGACTGCAGGGTGGCTTTTGCCTCGTGTTGGAAGGAAACGAGCTCCCATGCCCTTCTGCTACTTCTGTTTGTTCCACTGCTCCCTCTGGGATCCTTCCTCTCCTCCCAGGACAGATTTCTCCTTTCCTGAAGGAGCCTCTTCCTGAACCAAAATCTCATTTATCCTTTTGCTTTTCACAGCCTCAGAATCAGCCTTTTCATTTGAGCTCCACAACCCATAAACATGGGGATAAATATCGAAGCCTGAACTAAACATAAAAGCAAACCATAACCGAGTCAGGCCTGTATCGCTGCAGAGTCCCTTGTCCCATGCGATTTATGGTGTGTAAATCAGGAGGGAGGGAATTCTTGCAGTCTCTTGTGCCCCCTTATGGTCAAGTGCCCACATTACAGAATACTATAAAAAAAAAAATCCGGTTTCTAATGGTAACACGAGATATACGTAGAGGAATCTGTAAATTACAAGCTGTACATCAAAGCCCAAAAAACTGTACGTCAAAAACTGCTATCTGAGGCTGGGTTATGGCTACTCTGGGCTGTTCTGTCACTGCCAGGTGCACTTGAACCCCTCTTTGCAGCACCGCTGCGGCGTGTGGGTAACTTTCTTCCCGCTCTGGCCACCAGTGGAGTCTTGAAGGATCTTACTGCGTCGATGAGAGTGGAGAAATATTTTGGTGCTTTGGAAAGGATGTCAAAAGCCTGAAGACTTTGCTGAGAAGAGCCTCAGAAAATAGTTGCAGGCTTAGAAAACGTGTCTTAAACTGAGAGAATTAAAACAGCTCAGTCTGTCATGGTTATATGGTACTACTATATAAGAACCTGTATAAGGAGAACATACCAGCTACCACCTAAAGAGCGCCTGAACCTAATGGAGACAAACCTGTCAGCATCCAGGGGCTGTGAGTAAGCTCTTCAACTGTAAGAGAAATAAAGCACGGCTTATCTTAAATAGCATTGGTTAACTGAGAATGAGCTGTCAAATACTGCAGCAGTGTCTTCAGGTCAAGCCTGAATCCTCTCAGCAGGCTTCCTGCAGCCCAGCGTAAGCTGCTGTGCTCTTTACAGCTCCTGCAGAGTGGTCAGAGCACACAGACAAATGGTTCCCTCTGGCCATAAAAACCCTGTCTGGCCTGTTACCTGAGCAGCTGTGCCTGATGCTGGCTTCTTTTAGTGCCTTCTGCTGGCCAGACTCTGCTGTTGCCCTGCCAGGTCACAGCTTGCCGGACAGGTTTCAGCTAGATAGGTATCTTGTCTGTCCCTCTTGCAATGCAGAATTGTTACTTCCAGGTAATTTCTAGGAATTTTCCTACAGACTGGAAATTGCACTGCTTTGTCTGGGATGTCTAGACATCACCCTGGGCTCTTTCTGCCTAGGGGCAGTAACGAAGGCTGCTTCCCAAATATCCCATGCTGTCATAGCAGGTCTCTGTTAATGCAAGGGAAGAGTTTAACCTCTTCCATTAGACCTGGATGCTAAGATTGGTTTGATTCTGCTTTATTCTGTCACGTTCATGCCCAAGTCTGGGTTCTGACAAATCCTAGCAAAACAAGTGAGGTTTGTTGCTGGTGACTTCTTCCTGTACCGTTTTCCCCCCTCAATGCCCAACCAGTAGCACTAAGAACAGCTCCTAATCCAGAGTGAAAGACAAAAAATGAAAGCAGAATTCAGCCAGTGTAGAAAGTGTTGGGTTTTATTCAGTAGCAGAGCTGTGCTCATTCCTTTTGCCACTAATTCATCTGTTCTGCAGGGTGGAGGTACATGGGGAGCTTTGAACTGCTGGCAAAAGTGGATGCGTAAGGAATCTCGGGAAGGGACCAATTCCTGCTTACACGCGATATGCACACGTCTGGTCAGCCTGGTCGTGGCTGACCCAGGCAACTCCTCAGCCACTCAGAACCAAAGGCAGTGGCTGTATTTGAGCCCCATGGAAACCTGGCTTCTGCATGGCAGCTCGATGCGTGCCCACTCTCCAGTTACTGCCCCTTTGCTGTCAGTAAGTGGTGTGTCTGTGGCAGAACATGACAGTGTTTCCATCGCTCCGGAGTTCTCCCTCCTCAGCAGCCACCAGTGGTCTGGTGCGGGGGGAGAACTCGGTCTGAGCAGCAGTTTGCCTGTTGACATGTGCACATAGAAGGGGAAAAATGTCATCTGAGGCTCAACACCTCACTCTGGGGGAGATGGATTCTGTGGCTTTGTAGCGTTCAGGCAAGTCGGACCACTTCTTTGACCATTTTTCCGATGCCGTCGTAGATCTCGTGGATGGGGGCGTTGCACATGAAGGCGCTGGTGGTCACCAGCTTGTTCTTCACATCCACGTGAACTTCGGTGACGTGTTTGTTCACGTGCTTGCAGCCAAGCTCCTTCATGGTGTCGGCAGTCTTGGCGTAAGGCCACCTAGGAGGAAAGAATAAACCCTGTGTGGGGAAGCCGTCGTTACCCGGGGCGATTTGACGAAGGCCTAGAATGAGAAGTCTGTTGGTTACAGAGATGAATGGTCCCTACAGAAAGCCTGCTCAATAGGATCCAAACCTTTTCCTCTCAGAGGAGTTTATCCAGGATGAGGAAAACCTCCAGCTTAGAGTGATGTAAAAATCTGAAGTAAAGCCAAAATAAAACCTTGATGTTCCACAATAGGTGTTCCACTACTTAACTCTGCCCATACTTTGTGTTTAGGTTTGGAGGGGTTTTTTCACCAGCTTACTACAAGTGACATTACTTCCTCACCCTTCCTAGCAAGATCCATGATGGGTCCTTCCCTGCCACTGGGAGAATTCAGTCACAGCTTTTCTGTGTGAGTCAGGGCAGTTTAACTCCCTCCCTCTCAACACCACCAAATCCTGTGCAACTTGCTGTTCCTACCTAGGGTCTGCTTAACTTACTGAGCCAGGGAGCTGGTCTTTCCTACCCTGGAGAGACGGGGTGCGGTGTACGCTGGGGAGGCAAATACATGATTGCTTTTCAGACAAAGTAATTTTAAGCCATGGGAGTTGTGGAAAGAAGTATACAAAAATACAAATAAATCAGCATGCCCTCTCATCTGCTGGCAGATAATAAGCCAGTTCTTTCGGGCACTTGAAGGGTTTCAATTTTTAAGTTTAAAGGGGCCTAGTTACTACAAGCTTCGCTCCTGAAGCAGCAGAGTCTGTCTTTGCTGTGACATCCGTCTGAGCTAAGAGTGTGACTGCAGGATGGCTTTTGCCTCATGTTGGAAGGAAGCAAGCTCCTGTGCCATTCTGCTACTTCTTTGTTCCACTGTTCCCACTGGCATCCTTCCTCTCTCCTCCCAGGCCAGATTTCTCCTTTCCAGAAATCTGAACTGCTTCCTGACTCAAAGTCTATTTTATTCCTGTGTGATTCTTGTGTTCTCTTGTGCCCCCACATGGTAAAGTGTCCCCATTGCAGAAAACTGTAAAAAGTAAAATCAGATTTTTCTCTTGTGCCCCCACATGGTAAAGTGCCCCCATTGCAGAAAACTGTAAAAAATAAAATCAGATTTTTTTGTCATTTACAGATTCCTCTATGTCTAAAACAAGTGGTACATCGAAAACTCGACATAGAGGAATCTGTAAATGACAAGTGGTACATCGAAAACTCTGATTATTTAATTTGCCAGCCAAGATCAACTTAATGAATGCATGATGTGGATCGTTGGTTCTTAGAAACTGTTCAACTTATCACAAGATATCGTTGAGATGGTGCACGTACGCTGGGGAGGCCTTGCTGATCTGTGATGTTCATGGTGTGATTTCAGATCAGCACTACTCTAAGGTTACTTACTTCTCACACTCTGTGTCATGACCCACAGTCAGCTCGCAGCCTGGGAAGATTTTGGCTGCCAGCACTGGGGAGATGCAGCACAGGCCGATGGGCTTTTTGGCAGCATGGAATGCCCTTAAGGCGTCCTCCACCTCTTTGGAGACGATGCAGTTCTTGCCTTGGGTGGCCCAAGTACTCAGGTTTTTAGCCACTCCAAAGCCACCTGAGAAAAGAGAAACAGATTAGACCAGAAAATTAGTGCTCCAGGGCAGGATTTTTGCAGGTTTTAATTAGAATGCTGAAATGGATTTGGTGGATGGCAGCATTTGTCCAGTGTTGATAGAAGAATTAAAACCAGACAAGCTGAACCTTTGTGAGCTGACTGCCGGGGGATGAGGCCTCAGAGCACTTTTCTTGCTTCCATACAGAACTGGAGAGGATCAATGCTCTGTTGGGTACTGTGTTTCACCCGTGAGCTCTTTTCCAAACTATAATGGAACATACTGACAAATTTTCTCTTATTCCTTGCTCCAGGCCTAGTCCGTCCCCACTGAAATCACCTGGCCATGCTTTCACTAAAGATGAAATGCCAGACTGATCAACCCTTCTGCTTTTGGGTCACCCCCTCTCTGTCCCAGCCTCTCCCCCTCGTAAGGAGGTAGGCGTGTTGGTGAGGGAGGGGGTAGTTTTAGAGGCTCAGTAGATAGTACAGAGGATAATTCAATTGGCAGTTATCTGCCCTCTCGGGATAAGCTTTGGCATTGCCATGTTCAATTGGCAGTTATCTGCCCTCTCCTCTTGGGATAAGCTTTGGCATTGCCATCTGCTCTTTTAATCTAAGTCCAAGCTTGCATGCCAGCACCAGCACAGATGGAAGTCTGTCCTTTCAGTCCCTGCTTCCAGCCTGCCTTCTTCCCCAGGGGCTCAGCCCAGTTCCTCTCCAGCCCATGACTCCATCTCATCCAAGGCTTATGGCATATCAAAGCTGTTCCCAAGAGTTTGGGCATGTGCAGAGCCTGCGTGCCGCCCTACCTGGGATGATTAGGGCATCCAGCCCCTTGACATCCAGCGTAGCCAGGTCCTTGATGTTGCCTCTGGCTATCCTGGCACTCTCTACTAGCACGTTGCGCTTCTCCTGAGTCGGCTGTCCTCTCACGTGGTCCACCACGTGCATCTGGTCAACATCAGGAGCATAAACCTCTGCCTGGGGAGGGAAGGGGAAGGTCTGTTATCCTTCAGCCATGTAACCTAAGCATGTTAAAGATCACAGCTAGTGAATGAAAACACTTGAGTTACTTTGGAAAGAACTTCGCTGGTGAATGTGGTGACCTTCAGGCTCACCCGATACCATCATCAGGATGGCTGTTGGCACAGGGAGGAGAAAGAAAGAAAGGTCTGATGTAACTTCTTCACAGGAACATTTACCCTGACTTTAACGGAATGAGGGTGGTGGTAGGTGAAAGCAAAGCTGCCCCACGCTGCTTGGCTTGGGGCCTGAAGTGCTGGAGAGGGAACAGTGACTCCTTTCTTAGCAAAACACGGTGTCCCAAGAGCCAATGGTGAAGCCATTTCTCAGAGGTTTCCATCCTCATCCCAAGCGATCCCCTTCAGTGGGGCAGCCCCAGCTGCCCCCACAAAGCCGGTCAGCCCCCGTGAGTGCTGACTACCTGCAAGCTGCTGTCAGAGTGCATGCCTCTCTCAAAGACGGGAGTTGGAGTTTCTTCTCCCCAGCCACTCTTTTCCCAAAGCCAGAGTGTTTTTTATTGTGGAAAATGCTTCCCCTTCCTTCAGAACTGTTTCAGATTCACACACAGAAGATAAGAGTGGAGGGTGGCAAGAGGTGGGTGATGGCTTTTGGGACTGTACAGTCATTGCAGTTCTAGACCCCACAATTAAGGGGGATGTTAAGGGACTCTAAGGTGTCCAGAGAAGAGGAACAAAGCTGGTGGCAGGGCTGGAAGGAACGTCCTGTGAGGAGCAGCTGAGGAGTTTGGGTTTGTCTGCTTTAGAGAAAAGGCGGCTGAGGGGCGACCTCATCACTCTCTGCAGCTTCCTGAGGAGGGGATGTGGAGAGGAAGGTGCTGAGCTCTCCTCCCTGGAATCCAGGGACAGGATGCATGGGAATGGCTCAAAGCTGCACCATGGGAGGTTTAGACTGGACATGAGGAAGCATTTCTTTACCAAGAGCATGCCCAAACCCTGGAACAGGCTTCCTGGAGAGGTGGTCGATGCCTCCAGCCTGTTGGTGTTGGAGGCGTTTGGACAATGCCCTTACAACGTGCTTTAATTTTGGGTCAGCCCTGAAGTGGTCAAGCAGTTGGACGAGATGATCCTTGTAGGTCCCTTCCAACTGAAATACCGATGCTGTGCTATCCCTTGTTTCCTTAGGCAAGCACGACTGAAAATAACAGGAGGCGTTTGGAGTAACGCCTGAGTTTCTTCCACTAGAGGCCCTTGCTGACCAAGGGATGAGTGTAGGACGGTGCTCTGAGCCTGCCAGTTTTTTTTGGGGGGAGCCACTGCAGCCGCTCCAGGAGAGAAGAGGCAAAATTATACAGTGGAGAAAAGGTTTGGGCAAGTCTGAGCTTTAAACCAGAGGATAGACGCTTGGAAGGCTCTGGAACTGGGTGGGCTGGCTCTGCAGCACACGTACATCACTGCTGTGACTTTGTATTTACTAGAGTCATTCCGATTCCCAGGAGAACGACTCTGACCTGGATCTGTGGGTGGCTCAGAGCTGAGGGAAATGTTACACAGGGCTGCTCTCTTCCACCCTCGCAGCGGCTAACGCGACTAATAGCGTATTAGAGCAGCTGAGGGTCGCTGCCTTTACCCCTGTTCAGCTCACAAGAACTTGTTTGTTTTCATTTCTACTCTTTGGGCTTTTAAAAAGAAGAATTTCCAACAGCCAAAACCAGTAGCAGTCTTTTAAACAGAAATACCAAAGTAGAAAAGAGCAAGTGCAGGCCAAAAAGAATAGTGAATGCACTTAGGAAAGTTAGTTTCAGAGGTTGGATATGCTCAGAACAGAGCACCGCGCCAGTACTCTCCTACAGCAAAGCTGTGAGAGCGAAGCAGAGGGCAGGGAGTTCTCCCCGCTCGCTGCAGCAGCTCCTACTCTGCGCCGTTGGCTTTGAGTTCAGCCACTCACGCTTCGCAGTGACCCTAAGCAATGGGGAGCTTGTGACTTGTCCGGCAAGCTGTCTCTGACAAGAGCCTTCCGCAGGAGAGAGAGACTGCAAAGCAGGGCAGGGCAAAAGGAGCCAGAGATGGGGCAGGAGCCTGCCAGGGTGCCTCTTACCTCTGCCCCCTCCCTGCTGAGATGCACCAGCACAGCAGAAGACTCGTGGATCTCGCTCCCGTCGTACACCCCGCAGCCAGCCAGCACGACAGCCACTCTCTTTCCCATGGTGACAACCGGAGCAGGAGGATTCCCTGGAGAGCCCCAAATTGCTGTGCCGCTCTGATCACTGCCTGGAGTCTTTTATAGCACGATCCCTCCCCCAGGAGCAGGTGGGGCCAGGAGGGTTGGGCCGAATCTTACTGGCAAGAAGGTTTTATTTCCAGTGCCACAGGCAGGCCATGTAAATATTATTTGTTTCCTTAACTGACTGCTCCCTTGCAGATCTTCTTCCCAGCACGTTGTCTCCAGCGCATCCCCAGCTGACGTGACCTGTTCAACAGAGCAGTTGTGCTTTTCCTTCCCAGCTGTCCATTTTACATTCTGTTTGGGACTAAAGTCCCAAAGTCTTTGCACATAAGATGGTATCAAAGGGAACCGGCCCAGAGCAAGTATCCAAGCCAGTACCTTCCTCCCTGTGCGCCGTTTTTTAAAACCCTACAGTGCATAGGCAGCCTCCGGTCTTTTATCACCAAGATTTCCTCTTCTGACCTTGAATGTTCTTATCCTTATATTCCATCTCTCAGGAGCAGACATTTTGCACCCAGTTGTTGTTGTTTCTGGGCCTTTGGGTCCTGACGTTAGAAATTAATCGCTTGATTCTTCATCAACAGCACCATCTCTCCGTTTGCCAGGAAAGTGGAACCAGGAACTGGCAGAGCCCTGACCTCTGAAGGGGCACATGGCAGCAAGATTCACTGCATGTGATGGGGAAACTCCTTTGCTCATGCAGAGACTTGTTACTCCTTGTCCTCGATATATTCATACCTGAGATGATTACACACCTCTCTGTTTCAGCTTTGTGCTGTTGAAATAACTGTGGCCTATTGAGGTTGTCTTACCATTCGCCGGAGAACAAAAAACTTCACACAACGTGACTGATAAATGTTTTTCAGGGGTTATTCATAAGAAGTTTTCCTTGGGTCTCTATCATATTTGGAGGAAACGTGAAGCACATCGGGTGTATAATGAAATGTAGCGGGCGTGAGGAAGATGGGCATTGCTAATGCATGTGGCTTCATTTATTGCACGCGTCTCTCACACTAGTGATACCAGGTACTACGTACTCCTAGTTACTACCTATACAAGCAGAAACAAAATAGCACAGGAGAAAGGACTTGCAGTCCAGCTAATCTAACACAGGCTTTTCCTTCCAGTTACTTTCATTACCCAGAACAGGAATTAAACTGTGAGATACGTGTGGAAAAATACCCAAAACCTTTTCACTGCTGTTTGTTTTGATATCTAAGGTATTCTAACAGTGATTTAGAAAAGTGTTTATTTCCTCTTGCATGAAAAACCAGCTGAACCATGCTGCAACTTGAAGAGATAGTTTCTTCCTCCTTCAGCTGCTTAGAGAGCAGTCCCGTTAATGATGGAACAAAGGTAGCCGGAGGCTGATGATTTAAACAAATCCACTGCTTGCTGCAAAACACATCGTGTAGCTCTGCCTCTTGCAAACTGACCGAGCTGGTTCTCCTTACTGATGTAATTGGTCAGAAGTAACTGGACAAACCAAGCTTGTTCCAACGCTTGCTTCCTCATGCAGTAAGACCTATCTCAATAGACATATTGAACCTAAAGATCTGGCTGCAATGAACATGGATAAATAATAGTTTTCAGCTGAGTTCCTCCATTCTGTGTGGGAATGGCTGCACAAATTCATTATGGTGGAGACACTGGGCTTTAATATTAACACCTTTCTTTAATCTGCATTAATATTGTAGTGAAGATGAGTGTGAAGGAGCCCTGTTGCCTCAAGACTCTTGAAGGGTGAATGCCATTAAAGATGACTGTCCTCCAAAGCACTGAAGGCACTGGGAAAGTTTGGGAGCCATTGTAGGGATCCGGCAGTGCAATGGAAGCATGCTGTCATGCTCCAGCTGGCTCGGAGAGCAGGGTCCTCTGACAGTGTCTGTGGACTCTGACAGTCTGAGGTTGTTCTGGACGCTGCTACAGATCTAATGCCTCTTGGATGCTCCTGCTCCAGTCTGTGCAGCTCTAAGTCCCACTTCCAACAGTTTTTTTGCCCTCCAGCCCTGGCTGTGGAGCATGACTTACTGGAGAACATAGAGCAGGATCTGCCAAGAGGAACATCCCAGCTTGTGGCTGTAGGGCCTCTGCAGAGTTATCCTAGACCAGCCCGGTAATATTAGAGTGAAGCTCTTCACACTGTGTCTTTTCTCTTGCAAGAGGCTGAGTGTGGAATTTGCTTTAACTGGGGCTGGTGGGAACAGGAGCAGAGTCCTTCATGGGAATAGGTCCGTTGTGCATAAAACGATGGAGGAATGTACATAAGTGCAGCGAGGGTTGCCCCTGTTTTCTATCAGAGCTCTGTTTGCCCTCACAGAACAGTTCTCTACCCAATTCCCACTTGACATGTGACCCAACACAATCCCAGGGCCAGTGTTCACTGCTTTCTGCAGCCTCCGCTGCTGAAGACCCTGATGTCCCGATTGCGTATGCTCCATGGGAAGCAGTAGGAAGCTGTGAGTAGGTCCGTCACGTGGCCTTCAGGATACAGCAGCGATCATGGCAATGGCAGATACTCACTCACCACCTGCACAGTTCTGGAAAGCCAGCAAGGCTCCTCTGGATTTATCCCCACACCGATGGTCTCCAGACTGCATGTTTGCATTGACACCTCGCAGGAGTTCCCTGGGAGTGTGTGCGGAGAGGCTGGATTAGGAAGGTGTGGAGTGACACATGGATAGGAGTCACCTTCAAGGGAATGGCACCGACTCTGCCCTGGGTTTGCCCAGTGAAGGACAGCGGTGCCAGGCATTCATAGCTGTGACAGGGACAAACAGCAGGACCACGGCCAGTGTTAGGAGAAATAACGGATCCCCAAGGAGCTCCCGGGCTTGCAGAGTACTTGTTTGCTCCAGCAAGACGCATTCTTTAAAAAACCCTTAATTTTAACCAGTGTAATTTCCTTGCTGGCAGTGGCAAAAAGGCAGTGATAGTAATAAACTCTCAGCGTTATTTTTCAAGTGTCCTTTTTAACAAGGGTTAATCAGCAGTAAAATTAACAGGCCCCTGGAGGGAGCTACCAGCAGCCCTTGCTGACTCACAGACCGAATTTTATTGCGGCAAGGAACTCGTTTGCATTTCCTCCCGCATGCAGAAAGGAACAGAAGATGT
>NW_010231386.1:78424-94370 GCF_000690775.1 Eurypyga helias | reverse complement strand
GGAAAAGGGGTGGAGAGCAGGGAGGAACGCAGGCCAGTGGAGTTGGTTTGGTTATAAAGAGCTAGGGAGGAAAGAGAGGCAGCATTTCAGCCCACATCTGGGTCTTCAGCGGACTCTGCGATGGCAGACAGAAAAGCTGAGTCACTGCATTCCTCCATAGGGCTCTTGGGCATTTCCGCAGGTAGGGATCGACTCTTGGCATGGGAGGATGGGGTTGGGACTAGCTCTCATGGACAACCCCCTTTTCAAAGGGGGCTAAAGAGTCTGTTTGTTTTGAATCTCCTCTGCCTGGATAAAGGTTTGAGATCGAGAGATCCCTGTGCCTGTTTCAGCAGCCAACAAAATATTTGTCTTGGCTTTAAAGTGCTGGCCTGAAGTTTTGTGCTTGATCCATCCTGGGTGGGAAGCAAATCATAACTTTTTGGTAGTCTTTTTCATAAATGATCTTTATTTGGATGCATTTTCCTCTCTTTTCCTTTTCTAGCCGTTTTCCCTGCAGCTCTGTTTTTATTTGCTCCTTCTTTGCAATTCATCTGAGCTGCCCCTTTCCATTTTTAGGCTGGTTTTCCGTAGGCACCGGGCTTATGTGATCATCTGTAGAGTGTGCGTGCGTCTGTCTGCCTTTTGTGTAACCAGAACCTTTATCTGACGACTGGCAGCACTTTCAAACGTGATTAAATTCAAGTTCTTTAAAACCAGGCACTGAGGAAGGTGAGACCTTGGGCACAAACCAAGTTACGACACACCCCCCCAGCTCCTCAGATTTCATTATTTTCAGATCTTGTACTGCTGTTGTTTCCTCTCTTCTCTTGCCACTCTGGCTCTCTCCTGGGTTTTTTGGGCAAAGCTTACAAGCTCTTTGTGTTTTTCTCCACCTCCCTTGTCCCACACAGGATCACTCTTACTGGCAGTGCATTTCTACGCCTTGCCCAGAGCAGCCCCTCTGATCCCCAGCACGGCTCTAGGAGTCCTTCTGTTGATTTTATCGTCTCTTTTGGCATATGCAGGTAAGACTCGCAGGATGGCCGGCTTCGAGGCCTCCCCCTGCTGTAGCTTTGCATGGGTTTGTTCTGCTTTGCCAACACATTTGTACAAACTGTGATGGCCGTGCCAGACCACTGATTCATCCTCCTAGAGGGGTATGTCAGCACAGCAAATTTTTCCTACATAAGCAACAAAAGAAATTGATGTTGGTTTTGAACAAATGCTTTACCAGGATCTCTGAGAGTTCTAACAGTCTAAAAACATGATTAACCCATAAAGCATAGATCCACCTCCTCTCAGGCAGTGGTGGCACAGAGCGTTAGTAGAAAGCACTTAGAAGCAGGCGTATTGGTGGGACCTTATGGAATGGACCACTGGGCAGGTGATGCTTCACGGTGGGAATCAACAGCCTCCTGCCAAAGGCAGGAATTTCTGTGCTCCCTTGTTCCACGAGATGCATACTTGTGTGATTACAGTCCTGGTAGCTTGGGAACTCATTCAGCAGAGCTCTTGCTTCCCTTCCCACCTTTAGTCCGGCTCACAGAGCTGTATCAGCTAGAGAAAGAAATGAAGCACGGGTCTGTTACAAAGCTCCAGCTCAGAGGGAAGCTTTCAGGTTCTGTCCGTGCTGATCAATACCCTCACATCATGAACACATAGCAGTAAAAATAAGGTACTTTGTGACATTGTCTGGGGGTAGTAGGTGGGTTCCATTCAACTTGAAGTATTTTTAATCAAGGTCTTTGTCGTTTTGGGGATCAGGATACTGAACAGGATGGTTCTTGAGAAGGAATGAGTTTTGCAGTTCCTATGTTTCTGTTTTCTGATAAGGCCTGCTTATTTATGGGGATCCAGCAGGTTGTGAGACACCTGTGGTTCAGACACTGGACCTGACAGCTTACAACAGGAGCAAACCCACCAGGCAACCAAAAGAAAGCAGTGTCAGGGCTTGATTTGCATTAATACATTATGGTCTTGTTACTGAGCCTTTTCAGCATCGTGAGGAAGGTAAGACAATGGCTCGCTAAACCTCGACTGGGGCCTGATACAGTACTTAGCTGAAGGAACTCAAGTTCTCTGGCTCAGCTCAGGCGTTCTGATGTATGTGTTGTGCTGATGGCGTCTTACGGTCATGTCTACACAGCATCATGGGGCATGGGGCAGACCTTCCCAAACCTGTGCTAGCTCTCTCTAGCAACATGCAGGACCCGTGCAGCTCCGTGCTAGCGTAGTGATCATGTTTCCAACATGCCACATGCCTACAGCACAGTTTCTTGGCCTAACCACTGCTTCCATAACCTCCTGTCTCAAAATCGCGGTTCTGTTCCATTGTCATTTGTTTCACAGGGATTCGGAGAAGCCTGAGAAATGCCTCCCTGTTCTTGTCTCTCTGCCTGACTATCTCAGTGTTCTGGTGTGGCTACGGAGTGGTCTTCATCCTGGGAGGGCAAGGAGTTTTGAACGACACTGGTGATTTCCGCAATGCCTTGGTGCCTGGCCTGGTCACATTTACTTTGGCACTACTCATTACTGCAGCGGTCGGCTTCCTTTGCAGAGAGGTCATCCTAGCTATGATTGCTTCTGCTCTCTCGCTTGCCAGTGCTCATGAAGTTGCCATGCATTATAGCACAGCTTTCGGTTCCTTTGCTGTGGCTTGCAATTATATGATTGTCTGCTTGGTTGGTGGTTATTTTGCTCTGGGAAGGATTCTTTATTTCCTAACCAAAGAGAAAATTGCCCTGCCTGGCACCGATCTGGCCAAGCAAAAGACCCATGCACAGATCCAATCCACCAGTGGCAGCGTTAATCATTTTGCAGTCACCGGTCTGATCCTGAACATGCTGTCTGCCAGCGTCTTTGGCTGTAGGCTCCTGGGCCTCACTGACAAACTGTTTGTCGGTCAAGTGCCCTGGCTGTGGGCAGCTGGGGTCTACCAGATTGGCATCTGCGTTTTGTCGTACCGTGTGATGGATGTACTGATGGCTACCTTCTTTGGTTTCACTTCCATCCTGAAATTTGCTGGAGGCTATTGCCTTCTCTACCCAATCTGGCAACCAGAGCCACCATCCTTCCCTACGCCACTCCTGGTGGTTTTCTCAATTCTTTTTGCTGTCTTGGCTCTTTTTATCACTCTTAAGAGCCCGGTGGATGGCCTGTATTTCCTGGTTTATGTGGCCTACTGCATTGCATTAGCTTGCCGTCCCAAGGGATTTTTTGAAGGTGGACCCCAAGGCGTGGCTGTGGCCATCTTTGTGGCCTCAGCCGTGATGACTCTAATTCACCTGTACAACGGGAAGGCAGGTGCCAAGATCCCAACAGGGAAGGGTGCTGTGAAGGCCCTACTTGCTCGCAGCAGTTTTCTGAAGCTTCGTGAAGGGGCAGACCTTCACGCTCCCTACCTAGGGTATTCCAAGTATGCAGATGCAGAAGTACTTGGCTATGCATGCAGTGTCCTCGCTTCTTTTGCTATAACAATGACAGGGGACCCACAGGCTCCACTTGCTACTGTTGTAATTCCATGGGTAGTGGTAGCTGGTGGGATCCTTAAGCTTCTAGGCGGCTCAGTGGCCTTTGCCCGGGGTAAAACCTTGGAGAGCAGCGCCTTCATTCTCTATGCTGTCATGTGGATCATCTGGGGCTTGACAAGATATGGTGGCCTCTATGGCACTACCAGGAGCTTCCATGCAGCCGTAGGCATCATTGGGTTCATGCTCTTCAATGGCTTCATTGTCTTCTGCACGCTGTTCTTAAACATCGCCTGGTTCTTCTACTCCCTCACTTTCTGGCTCATTGCTGTCAGCTTCTTGCTGGACACCATCCATGCTCTTCCAGCTGGCTATGACATTGCTGCCACTCTCCTCTTTGGTCTGGTCAGCTTTTACTGCTTCCTGTCTGCCCTTTTCAACAGCACCTTTGAGGGTTCCTGCTTACCAATGGGTAGGCCCATTGTGCAGCTCAGTGGTGTGGGGGGAGGAATGACCAAGTGCCTTCACCTGCCTGCCCGGAAAGCTTCCTCAGTCAAGAGAATTGCAGGTAAGGGAAATACATAGGGCATAATGTGGGGGTGGAGGGTAAATTCTGGGAGTTTTTGTAGCACAACATTATGAAAAGAACATTTTTCAAATCCAGATGTGGAAACCATGGTAATCTGATGACATTTTGACAAAGTGGGCCAAATTACAAGAGTCACTGTGGGGGAAACAGGACCAGTTCCTTGTCAGGAGCTGGATTTAGCAGAGAATTTGCTGCTGCCTCTTCTGTATCACATCCCCATCTGCTCACCCAATCTGAGATACATGAATCCTCCCAGCTGGGGCTACCACTGAAAGCTTTGTACAGAGAAAGCAGCGCAAACGCATGGTGCTTGCTCTCTCCACAGGGCTGAAAGACTTCTGGCCCTGAGGAACATGGCCTAGATCTCCCCTAAATGCCAGATCTCCTCTTGGATGAATGCTAGGAAATACACTGTCAGAGGAAATGCCTTGTTAGTTGGGAAAAGGAGATGAGCACACCAAATTGTCCGTTTTGTCTGTGACAGCTCTTCCGTGAATTACAGCCCCTCACTGTAGTCACTCAAGGGGTTCTGCCCTGTTCACATGCCAACAGATATCCTGAAGAACGGAGGGACTTGCGGCATCCCCACAGATACTGTGTATGTGCTTGTGGCAGCCTGTAATCGGCCTGATGCTGTGGAAAAAGCTCACCAGTAAGTATTTATCTTGCTGCCCCAGTGAAGGTTTCCTTGGCTAGTCTAAAGAAGCCTCTAGGGCTTAGAGCTGCTGAGTACTGGCTACAGCAACCATTGAGGGCGGTGAGACCCACAGCTTAGCCTTCATGGGAACATGATGGGGATGAGCATGGGGAGAAGATCTGAACGAGGAAAGGAGACAGTTGGGTTGGAATTGCCTTCTAGGATATTGAAGGCTCCTGGCAGGTGAGCCAAGAAGTGACAAATGGGCATGAGGGTTAGTGTATGTATTTGTCGGTACATATTGTCACAACCAAAACCCCTCTTGTGCTTGACAAAGGCCTCTAGCTGTGCTTTTGTAAGCAGCCAGGACACCTCATATCGGTGGGATTTCCTCAGAACCTGGACAATTGGGACTTCTACCCATCACTATGCAAGAAGCTAAAACTTTGATTTAGAGTAGACATTCCTGATTGTGAATAGTCATTATTGTCCCTTTCTGTCAGGTCATCTGTTGACCAGTCCTGCTTACACTGGACTGATGACCTGGGGCAGAGCCTACACCCCTTGTCTGAACTCTAGGCCTCGCCAACATGGTTTCCTTTTAAGCTTGAAAATAAATCCCCATCTTACTTCCAGGCTCATTTTTCTTGCTTCCTTTCCAGCTCCAAGCGCCAGGCTCAGGATCGCCCCATGTCACTCTGGATTTCCAGCCTAAAGCAACTGGAACCTGCCAAGCACCTGTTCACTCCCCTCCTGTGGGACTTCATGGAGGCTGCCTGGCCATCTCCTATTAGCTTGGTGGTTCCCAGAGGTGAGGAAGTGTGGTTACTTCCAAGCTCTCTGTAGAGCTTTGGCTTTGAAACTCCAGCTTTAAGTCATGCATCCCTGCAACGCCGCATGCTCTGTGGCGTTATTTCTGGTAAGGTCATTGTGGACTGAGGGACATCCTTAAGTGCCACGTGGCTCTTCCTTGTGCAGGTGAATGGGTGGACTTCCTGGGAATGAAGGACTCTGCTAAATATGTCGGTACTGCTCAGAGCGTTGCCATCCGCATCCCCGACTGCTCCGTCACCACACACCTCATTGACTTGGTGAGTGGCGGGAGCACGCTCATCCCAGCCGCGCCGGTGAGCAGACCTTGCCATCCCGCTGTCTGGGGAGCAGGCGTGGTCTGTCACCAGCACCCAGGTCCTCTGGGCTGCTGGAGGGGAGGATAGTGAGAGGCTGGAGCACCTCTCAGCCCTCTTGGCACGTCACTTCTCTTTTCTTTCTCACTTTTCTCCATGAAGCGAGGATTCTAGCTTGTTCAGACAGGTTTGGGGAGTGAAAAGTGCTAAAGTGAGTAACTCCGGCAAGAAAAATATCATTAAGAAGGGGTGAGGTATGCAGGAGGCTGGTAGCTGATTCTATTGCAGAAAGGAGGGTAAAAGGAATAATCACCAGGTCAGAAAGCCAGAAAAGATCTAATTAACTGACACTTTGATTTCCCACATAGAACACTGTTGCAAGCACGGGCTTATCTGAAGCCAGAATAACTTCAAAAGGTCATGTGGCCAGAGGAACTGTGATACCCTGCATGTTCTGCTCGTTTCTAGGACAGGCATTGTAGGTCTGTGGCAATTGCTCTTTCTGGAAAACAAAGTGTTTTTTCCCAATCAACATCAGTATTCAGCAGGCAGTTAGTCACTCGTGCGCAGATTTGGTGGGACTGTAATTGCCTACCAAGTGGGTGTTTCTGCTTGGGTGAGTCACACCGAGTTCTCTTCAGAGTCACAGAGACTCAGGAGTGAACTTCAGAGTTCAACTCATCTGTTTTATACAGCAAAACATGCTCAGAGCTTTCATTCCCATTTTTCTGTCACCAGGTTGGCCCCATTGTGGTCACGTCAGCTAACCCCACGGGAGAGGCAGACACCACACACCACAACCAAGTGTATGCCAAGCTGGGAGATAAGGTAACGGAGGCTCCGTGTCTTTTCATTCTGGCTGATCCCAAAAGATGTGGGGATGAAAGAATACAACCACTTGGTTTCCAGTAGGCAAATCAATAGACAATACCAAGAATCTGGGAAAGCATCTCATTAAAAAAATCTCATGGACACTCCTCACGCTGGGGTCATTGTGAGAGGCCACTATAAAGCACAGAACTTGGTGGGAAACCAAAACTCTTCAGATTTATACAGTATAGTTACAGCTTGGCAACGTGAGTTAATTTATCTTCCAACACAGAGTGATATGGGCAACAAAAAAGATGCTTCTTTGCTTACAAGCAATAAAACCACTGATGCCTGAATATGCCAGGACTCCAGCTGGTGTTAAGCTGTCAGAACACAGGGGATTCCCATCTAAAGCTGAAGCTGGTTTAAAACTGGTGCCAAAGCTCTGAAATATTCCTGGCTTTTAGAACTTTTATAAGTTCTGGAAGTACAACGGTCACAGCCATTCAAATGTCTGTCTTACTGCATTTTGTGTGTTCATGACAGCTACATTTGCTTTGTGGATGGGGCTTCTTCAAAGCTCCTCAGCTGATGTAAACCTGCCTTTGCTGTACTTCTGCCCTACACCCCATAGAGATCCCTCTCTTGGCTTTTAAGTTCATTCCTTCCAAATTCAGCCCTTAGTGTCACTACAGTGGGGTAGGAAGGAGCACAGTTGCCTTTGACAATAATTGTCTGCTGTTGAGAGGGGTTAACTTCCCTCTCTTTTCCCAAGTGCCCGAGGGGAACTCGGGATGAACATGTGTTGCTCCTCAGGTGGATGCGGTTCTTTGTGACGGGCCTTCTCCGGAGAACATCGCCTCCACTGTCGTGGACTGCACCAAAATCGACAGTGGAAACATAGGATTCTTCAGAGTTGGTATCGTCCCCAAGTCTCAGGTAAAATTCACCTTGATTTTTATTTCTGCTCCCTTTCTCCAACTTCATCAAGTGGGTTTCAGACTGGGGGTTTCCCAGTTCTGTAAGGTGAAGAAATCTGTGGTAGCATGAGGAGTTATCACAGGGTGATGTGAAAGAGCTGAAAAACAGAGCTCCCTCTTTCCTGTGGCCTCATCCTGTCTCCAGACCACCACTGAACCTCTGTGCTAAGCACGTTGCTGGGGAACGTGCGAGGTGAGAGTGATTAGTTCACAAAAAGAGCTCCGAGGTCATGGACCTCCATGGAGCAGGGTCTCCATTTACTCCTGTCCCAGAGTCCTCTGAGCAGACAGAAATGCTTAGTGTAATCCCAAGGCTGAGCCCAGAGATGTAGCTTGGGAGAGAATAGGGTGTTATTTCAATAGGTGGTGAAGAATCAGAGATTCTTTAGGTTGGTGAGAGTGATTAGTTCACAAAAAGAGCTCCGAGGTCATGGACCTCCATGGAGCAGGGTCTCCATTTACTCCTGTCCCAGAGTCCTCTGAGCAGACAGAAATGCTTAGTGTAATCCCAAGGCTGAGCCCAGAGATGTAGCTTGGGAGAGAATAGGGTGTTATTTCAATAGGTGGTGAAGAATCAGAGAATCTTTAGGTTGAAAAAACCTTTAAGACCATCAATTCCAACCATTACCCAGCACTGCCCAGCCCACCATGTCCCTGAGCACCTCATCCTCATGGCTCTTAAATCCCTCCTGGGATGGTGACTCCCCCCTCCCTGGGCAGTCCCTTCCAACGCCTGACAGCCCTTTCTGGGAAGAAATTTTCCCTAATATCCAATTAAACCTCCCCTGGCACAACTTGAGGCCGTTTCCTCCTGTCCTGTCACTTAGGATTTGGTGCTTTCCCTTCCTGCTAACCCACTCAGAGCTGTGTGTACTGATTGCAGGTGCTGCAGATACTGGAGCAGGTACAGCAGAAACAGACGTTGGTTCCTAACAGCGGCCCTTGCACCCCAAAAGGCCGGGAGGAACATCTGAATCACAGCCATGCTGTGCACAACGGGGTGCGCGTGGCTGCCTCGGAAGAGACGGCGCCGGCGCAGTCCACGGACGACGGCTGCGAGAATCACACTCGCCTCTGACTCCCGTGCAGGTCAAGCAGTTGCGTGCTTACTAGGGAGGTGTTTGCTGGAGAATGACGTAGAGGTCAGACTGGGGAATGGGAGAGGTTTCCCAGCTGCGGGGGTGATTTATTCATCTTTCTATGGGTACTGCTAAAATATCCCAGTGCGAAGCTGACTTACACACCACGGTCGCCCAGAAGTAAAATTTTCACTTGCGGAGCCTGCCAGCTTTCCCTGCACATCAGACACGACCAAAGCTTGTGTCGGCGAGAGACAGTAACACCCCTTTTTTCTCCTTTCCCTGGGAGGTAATACCTTCAGGCTGGGGCAGAGTGACCTGAAGGGATTCATAATTGCATGCTGGGGGGAAAAAAAACACTGCATGCAGCTTGAAGTGGGAGAGGGAGGATGCACTCAGGTACTGCGCTGGTGAAGGCAGTGGGCTTCCTAAACTCGGTGAGGCTTGGGAGCTGGGGCTATCGCTGATGTGTCTGCTCAAAACAGAGGTCACGGAACCCAGCGCCCGAAAGAAAGGCCATTATCTGAGACACCAGTTTCTGTATTTCACAGGCAGTGTGAGGGTGGAATTACCATTTTGATGACTCCAATAATATCTCCTTAGGAGTGCTGGAGCATTGAGGAAGATCCTCCCTTCCCATGCTATCTTACGCAGAGTATGAGTGTCAGGAGAATCCTCTGCACTGGATTTGAGGGTGCTGGGGGCTAGTCTCTTGCCTTAGAGCACAACTGTACCCATGGTGCCTTTCCTCTGTGGGGCAGAGTGGTAGCTGCTGGCCGGGACGAGGTAAAAAGAAGCTTCGAACCAACGTGAGGAGTTTTCCTTGGCAAAGACTACACGGCTGTGCAGTCAGCGGCTTCTTCAGCCCCTGAAAACTGTTGATCTTACTCTTACCTGACTCAGGTGCAAGGTGCTGATCAAACTCCAGCGGAAACCAATGACGATCCATTGATTTCTCCTGAAGTTCTGCTGGAACTTAAACACAAACGCGGTGCAGTCGGCGGAGCTCGACCTCCACGAATGACGGCAAAGCCAGGTCTTCTCAGCTTGTTCCTTCAGAGCTGGCTCTCTTCCTGCAGAGAAGGAAAACGCCAGATAATTGCGGTTTTAAAATAATTTTGCTGGTCTACTTGCTGTATCTCCAACTTGGAGTTCATTAAACCCAGTTTTT
Source organism: Eurypyga helias (assembly GCF_000690775.1). Classification (NCBI taxonomy): domain Eukaryota; kingdom Metazoa; phylum Chordata; class Aves; order Eurypygiformes; family Eurypygidae; genus Eurypyga; species Eurypyga helias. The sequence continues at coordinate 84,528 of NW_010231386.1, read as the reverse complement.
AGAAAGCAATTAAATGTTCTCGGTAAGGAGTCGCGCGTGGCGCGGGGCTGTGCTGTCACCTGCAGGGCACGGACCTGGGAAAAACCTTGTGGGCCAAAGGGATTTCAGCGCGTCGGGGTTCCTGGCTGTGCACGAATGGTCTGATGAGGGAATCGAATTCCATCGCCTTCCAGGGTGGGGAAGAGGAGGGAAAGGAGAAGGTAGCTCTTGACATCACCCCCCTGCTGCCAGCTCCCTTCTGGAGGAGTGCTAACGAGCTCATAAACACCAGGGCTGAATTTCCCCCCTTCAGTCAGTAAAAAACCCCACAAACACTGAAATCGGGGTGTGTGGTGAGAAGTGTTTATCTGCAGAGGTGCTGAAGCGTCACACATCCCTGTTTTTATGGGAAAACAGCCCTGTGCTGCAGATAGCGACATGTGTTAGCCTGCCTCAGGTTGAAAGAGGGTTAGAAACTGGCTTTTCACCAGATGCCTGGCCTGGCTCCGTTTTTCCGCTTTCACTCACTCTCCATGGTGCTTGTGGCCTATGGAAAGCTTTGGTCGTGGCGTCAGGGCGCTGGGAGAACACGCTGGGAAGCGTTGCTCGCTCTGCTGAGCGAGGTGCGGGATGGGGGGGTGTTCCATTTAGGCCCAGACCTTCTTTTGTCCCACCTGCAGCTCTGCTGTGCGCGAGCAGACTGGAGACAAATCGTTCAGCGAGGAGGAGATTGAAATGGGATGTTTCGGTTTAATTAAGGCCAAAAAATATTCTAATATTTCCAGAGGTTTCCCAGCATTCAAGGTAGAGAAAAACACTTTAAAAGTGAAGCGGGGAGCCACGGGTTTAGGTGGCAGATCCAAAACTCTTCAGTGTGAAACTGCTGAGGCAAACATTTGAACTTTTTTCCATAGGTTTTCTGAAAAAAATCACAGATCAAATCCATTGTGAGGTATTGACAGGAATTTATCAAGTATTTTCATCACTCTCAAACTGTAGGTTTTGGTCAGAGAAGGTTGCCGGCGGAAAATGAGGTGGCTGATTCGGGTTGCATTGTCAGTGGCTCAAAGGCCTTTAGGCCTGAAAGGTCACCCTGAGAGACCAAATAATTGCATGAATGGGCCTCTGTGAAAGAGCCAACACTAATCCCACTGGGGCTGGAAACAACCCAGGAAGAAAGGCTGTCCCACCTTGATTTTGCCCTTTGTGGAGTCCAGACATCCGTGTCAATGGAAAGAAAAGAATGGAAAATATAAAGAAAGGTATTTTCCAGTCACAGGAAAAGCCAGCTCACCCTTCTGAGAATAGAGCTGTGCCATCGGAACAGGAACTGACTCAGCGGCATCTCCGAGGATGCGTGTTGGCATAGTGGGTGGACCTGATACTGGAGTGGGCAGAGCGGTTTGGAGGGGAAGGGCGGCATCCCGAGCACCTCCTGCGTGTGTCCGGCCGGCACGGACAGAGCCAGGAGTGTCCCCTGACCACCTCCCACTCACGGAAACATCGGGAGCTGGGAGTTCTTAGGGACAGAGCCCGCTCCGGCTCCTGCAGTACGGAAATCAAAGCCTGCCTCGGGCTTGGGATGGGGTGTGAGGTGGTGGAAAAGGCAGAAGCAAGGTCCTGAGCAACTGGGTGATGATCAGTTAAAGCCAAACCCCCCCGATGGTGGCAGCGTTGGGGGCACAGCGTCTGAAAACACCCCGCCGTGATTTGTGTCAGGCTCACCTTGCTGCATTCTTCCTGCCGCTCCTCCCCGTCACATCAAGGGCCCAGGGTTGTTCCTACTAAATGACCAGATAATCTGGTTTGTCGCTTTTTGGGGAAATACCAAGAGCAACAAAGAAACAGCGTATTTCAAAATCTGGGGGCAGATCTTGGGCTGCTCCACAGAACAGGGCTTGGCTTCACGTACCTGAGAGCTGCGCTGGGGTCCCCCCCCGAGCGCCGGACTAGTGCTCCAGAGCCGTCTGGGAGTCCCGGCCTTGGGGCAGCTGTAATACCGAATTTATTTGAGGCTCAGAATAGGTCAGGATAGAGAGAGCTGGGTGCCAGCAGCCAGGCACTGAACTGGAACAGAAACAGCGCTGTTAAAGTTGTCTTTGCCGCGTCTCCCTCGTCGTAGTCCCCTGAAGCTGGGAATTTATTTACCCACCTAAAGCCGGCTGCGTAAAAGTCTTGGGGCAAAAAAGGAGCAGGTCTGGAAGTTGAGTTTCTGGAGTCATCACAACAATTAGCGGGATTCACTCCCAGTTGTGCCTCCATCGTATCGCAGAAATGCCCCAACCGGGAAGGCGCCCGATGGCTCCAAGACTTCCACCTCCTACGCACGGCACGGCCATGGCTGGGGCTGAAAGGAAAGGCTGCGTCTTTGGGCAGGGAGCGGTGGGTTTTTCACCTCGCTGCGTTCCCCTGCTCCATTTCCATGGTTCCTGGCATCCCACTGCCAAGGGAACTCTGTTAGTAACCAACTACGTGTGTGAGGGCTGGTGTTCAGCCCCGAGGCCCCGTGGTGTTGGTCTGTGACGGTGACGGAGGCGATGCTGCGCCTCCAGCTCTGTCGGGGTAGATGCCTACCCCGGCATCCTCCGTTTACACCCAGCGTGCATCCGTGGGGCGTGAAGGGGCACGAAGGCAACAGGGTCCGCACTGTGTCCGTGCTTGGATCCCGCAGCGGCACTACCAGGGGTCCCCAACTTCCCAGCCCCGTGGGCCAGGTGGAGGAAGATGGGCAGAGTGCAGGGGGTCATGCTGGGGGGCTGGATGGGGGGGTCTGTCCTGCACATCCAGTTTAGCACTGCCTCTGGCCGTGGTTCAGATGCAATAAATACCTCAGCTGAACAGCCCGTGTTCACAGGCCCAGAGGTGTCGGCTCTTGTGAGAACCACCTTTCCATTCCTTCCTGGAAAACGGAGATCTTACTCGATTTATTATCTCTTACTAGATACCAAAAAAGCAGGAATTTCAACAAATTCTCCTCTGGCCATGAGACGGATGCCAAGGGTCAGACACTTATCCCAGACTGGATCTGTCTGGCTCAGCAGCCGTGGAACAGGCACGGCCGTCCCTGGGGACGAGCCGTGCTCAGGCTCCTTGGAGGGCCCTCACGTTCCTCTGCTGCTGCAGAAGCAGAAATCTCTTCGACCGTCTCTCAAGGCAGCCGGTCTTGGCTCCGTGCCGCTCTTGGAGGAGCAGGGGTTGCAGGATCACACCCTGAGTTTAGGGATATTCTCTACCTGAGCACCTCCATTCTCAAACCCTACTTTTATTAATATTTTCGTATTATCCACCCATCAGGAAGTAACCTGGGCTTTTCACGGTGACATGTTTATCGCCGAGTTTCAGTAAATAGCTCTGAATTCCTCTGACATAACACCCGTTGCAGGAGACACTGCCGCAACCTTCCTCCTTTGACCTGGCTGCTGGCCCACGCCAGGCAGTTGCTCCCTTATCCGCTGAATTAGCGATGGATGCATGCAGCCGGTTGCTGGCTGTCGTGGGTTCCAACGTAACCTTGAGCAGTCAACACCCGAAATTAGGAGAATGTGCCCAGGTTTCCTTCCAGTGCGCGGTTCTTACAACCTGGAGCATGGGTAGGTACTGACCTCGCTCACCTTACCTCCTCGACTTTCCCAGCAGTCCCCGAACCGCCTCTGGCACCCTTCCCCCCGCAGCCTTGCTAAGGACCGTGTCCTGCAGGTTATCAGATCCTACGTGACCCAAGGGGTACCACAGCCCCCCCCCTCCTTCTTAGCACCCCCTACAATCGCTCCAGGCCCTCCTTGCCTGCAGCTGCCAGCAGCTGCGTTCGCTTGCAAAATAAAGCAAATCCTAATTGGGAACACCAGAGGGGAAGCAGAACTGGCAGTAGAGGAGGAGTAAGGAGGGAGCAGACAGAGCAGCTTGCTACAGTTCCAGGTGGGAAGAAGAAACCAAATCAAAAATCAAAACCCAAATTGATTTAGGGATGACTGTGCTGGGGTTTATGTCCTGGCTTTGTAGAAACCAAAGGCCTGGTTGCTCCTTGCTGGTTCCCATTTGGAAATGAGCCTTAAGGAATACATAACGTCTCATAACGGAAAACACAAGAGGCATTAAATATTAGCAACAGCCCTAATGAAAGGGCCTTGTGTTTGGGGAGCCTGAATAAAGGAATTGAAGGCTCCGTTGTTGATCTAAGGGAGGTGTGTTTGTTTCCCTCTAATTTTGCAGAAATGCTGGCAGGGGCTATCCAGACCCAGGGAATTTGCTTGGAGTCCCTGGGAAGAATGGTGGGGATGCGACCAGGGAGATGTTGCTCCAGCTCCCAACCTTCTGCTGAGTTTAGGGGAAACAGAGACCTGTGATGTTCATGGATTATTGAGAGGGTGCTGCTCACGGGGGGTTGCTGACTGAGCCCTTTCCCAGGTCAGCCCGTCGTGATAACGGTCAGAGCCCACTGGCAAATTCTGTCTTTTATTTGTCTGAAGTGGCAGAATTGAACAACCTGATGTACAGGCCAGAATCACGAAGGATCTCTGCAGATCCGACGGCTAACACTGATGCCTTGGGCAGGATCATCACACACGCTCAGGATGTAGAGTTGTTGCCACTGGGAATTCAGTACATGAAACTCCCTTGGAGGCAGACGTGGGTCATCACCTTGGAAAATCTGGGTTTTTCTTTGGTATCGAGGCTGTCTGCTGGCCATGAGCTCCCACACCAGACACGTCTTCAGTCAGAGTTTCACAGTTCCTCTATTCCTGTGGTCTTGCACATGCAACTGGGATTTCTGACCAACATCACGAGGTTCTGGGACATCAGGTTTGCTTGTCAAGAAGAAAACCATGATAAATCTCAGCTAAACCAGAAAAAAACCCAGTGTTATTGTAACATACTGTCATTCACAGCATCATAACAGAAAGGCGTTGTCATGATAATAACATAATGGGGATTTTATAATGTTCTGTGAAGGAAACATTCCACCCTATTTAGCAGCATGAAGACGACAGTGGCAATTCTAATTCATTTCCGTGTTTGCAGCAGAGGGAGATGCCTGCTTGTTCGCACAAACTGGGGGAAGATGAAAACAATTATGCCGTCTGTTGTGTTAAATAAAAACACCTATTTTCTTTTCATTGTGCCACGCCTGTTGGAGAGCAGGTACATTGCCAAACACCTCTCCTGTGATTTCGGTTGAGCCAGCGGAATACTTACGAGACAGTGTCAGCGTTAGAAGCACCGACCGTGGTGAATGTTTGGGGTTTTTTTTTCCTGTAATATAATTTGTTTTTCTTCCTCATTCATAAACCGTAGAAACTCAATTAATGCATAAGACTCCCCGGCTTTCACCCTGCCCACAAGCAGAGATGGTTTCTTGATTCCATTGTGCTCTGCCGCAGGTAATTCTTCGCATAAGCATGTTGTCAAAGAAAATACCATTCATGGTTCTCCCCGAAACAAAGCCCTTGGCTGAAGCCAAGAGGCTCCTGTAATTTTCTTATCTTGCTCCATTTATAATGTAAATTATAGATTTGGCCATAGCTCTGAAGTTGCAAAACGCTTTCTGTTTTAACCCCTGATTTTCCAGGCACCACGATGCTCTCAAGTGCTTTCCTCAAGGGCTGAAACGTCCCAGCCTTGATGTACCTGACAGTGCAAGGCGAGAGCTGCTGCTGCTACCAAAATGCTCACTGTGCAACATCCCCGGAGCCCGCAGCCCCCAGGGGTAACTTTTCCAACTGGGCCAAAACTTGCCTCGATTTACCAAATCCTGGGCCATGAATTGTCCTGTGCCGCCGACATGGAGACGGTCGAACCCAGACCCACAGGTCAAGAAGGGACTTTCTGGGTTGGTAGGTTTTTGGTTTGGTTTTTTTTTAGTTCCAGCAGTTTATGGCCGATATTAAACAAACTCATTTGCTTGGAAAGGTCAGGTAGTTTTTCAAGTATTAAAGTATGAGAGAAGCCCCGTGTTGTGGGATTTCACCAGAGCCTTGAAGTTAAGCCTCTGATGGATGGTTTGGGTTGGAAGGGACACAGACTGGTTTGGGTTGGAAGGGACCTTACAGCCCCCCCAGTCCCACCCCCTGCCACGGGCAGGGACACCTTCCATAGCCCAGGTTGCTCCAAGCCTCATCCAGCCTGGC
>NW_010231386.1:70749-78334 GCF_000690775.1 Eurypyga helias | reverse complement strand
CGATCTCCCCCTCCCTCTTTCCGTTTAACCCCGTTATCCCTTGTCCTGTCACTCCCTGCCCTTGGGAAAAGCCCCCCCAGCTTCCTTCTAGCCCCCAGGCACTGGAAGGGGCTCTGAGGTCTCCCCGAAGCTTCCCTTCTCCAGGCTGAACCCCCCAACTCTCCCAGCCTGAAGTGCTTTATTGTACCGGGCCCCACAGAAGGTTAACAACTCCTTGTACTACGCTACTACCCGGGTGTTGGCGGTGGCCCCCTCCTTGTTTGTCCAGTGCAGTTACCTAATTCCTCTCTCTACATTCAAACTGAACTAAACCCCGCGGCGGGGATGCAGGTGTACAGGGAGCACAAGAACCACGGGTAACCCTGTCCCAGCGAAGCAGCAGGATTTGATTGCACCGACTTATTGATGACTTTGTTCTCTGCCTTTCTGGGCCCGGGCCGGAGAGGATGGTGGGATTTTAAAACTTCCCCAGAAATCCCACTGTGATCTTCAGCTTACCCAGTCTCCTGTGGTTTCCTGCTCCGCTCCCAACTGGTCCACCTCACGCGGCAACGTGGTGCTGCTGACTTTCCCCTTGTTCCAGGCACGGCAGATCCATCTGAGCCATGCTGGGAGGTGCGTAGCATCCCGGGAGGTGCATAGCATCCCGGGGAGGACAAGGGGCTGTGGCTCAGCACATGATCAGAAGGGGGATGCCTGGCCAAAAATCAGGGTGAAGTCTGCCCTGGGGAAGGGGCAGCAGGGAGTTTCTGCTCCTTGCCTTGTGAGAGCAGCGAGCCAGAGCCCTCCTGGCTCTCTTTTTATCTGGGAAGTGCCCTGGGCAGCCTCTGGAGCTGGCAGCAATGAGGAGACATTTGCTCTGTGCCCGTCCAGCGTGGCGCAGGCAGAAAGGGAAGAGGGATGGCACTTTGCGGGGGTTACAGGGATGTGCTGTCCGCTTTCAGCAAGAGGAGGGAGGTGATTTTCACCTCTGGGGACAAACAGGGCTCTGGACACATCGACTGGTCATATAGGTGCCACCCTGGCCGGTGGCTCGGCGAGGCAGAATACACGCTTGTGTGCGAGAGAAGGGCCCAGTGTGCGCAGAGGCTTGTTTAGCTGTCATAAGGTACGTACAGGGAGGAGAGCATGACTTCATTCCACTCGCAGATGCTGGCACAGGCTGAGGAAACCACAGGAGGATGGGAATACCCGGCTGCGCCCGAGCGGAGCGAAGCGTTGCTGCCCTCAGCCCGAGCGCGGAGGGTGCCAGTGGGTTTGCAGGGTCAGGAGGCTGCAGGGAGAAGGGGAGCCTGTGTTCAGAGCCCAGGGACAGCTGCCCAGGGTGGTTAATTGGCAATTAGCTGCTTGAATAAAACAACACCCATCACCTGGAGCCAGAGCAAAAGCTGCTATTTCTGGTGACTTCTGAGTGCTAACTGAATAGCAGGCTGCACCGCGCTGAGGGTGAGATGGACAACAACCCCAGCGCCAAAGCAAGCGGAGCGCGGATAAAACTGGAGTTACTGTTTACATGTTAGTAATGAAGCGTGGGAGGAATCCAACCCCAAAAGCTCCCAGGTTTGGCTGCTCAGGCCCCAGGGAAGTGTTGGGTGAGCAGGGAGGTGTCCGGAGATGTGGAGGGGGAATGTGGTTGGAGGGAGAAGCCCATGACCAAGGCAGAAAGATGCTCCAAAACAATGATTAGAAGAGAAAGGAAGGGGCTTGTCCCCTGGGGGGTGGGAGGTGGTACTGTGGCTGTGCCAAGGGAGCAATCTCCCTGCCCAGAGCAGGAGGGAGGAGAAGGAACGACTGTAGGGAACTGGCAGAGATCTGCCACTTGGACGCTGCCTCCAGCACAGGAAAAAACATTACAGAGAACCTCCAAGTCCGTACTGCACATCGTGGTGTTTTGAAGCTGGTCTCTTGCCTCGGGGCCCTAACTCATTGTTTCCTTGGTTGAGGTTTTCTGTATTAAGAGAGAATTTCCCTTATCCCTGACTCCCTCTGGGTCTTATTTGCTCTGGGAGAGAGGAAAGTTCTGTTCTCTGCTCTTGGCAGAAAACTCCCTCCCCTCCACGCCGTGTAACGCAGGTCCATGTGCTCTGGGACCAGCGTGGGGACGGCTCCCGAGGGCAGCACAGACAGCCCCCTGCCCCCCCACCCTCCCCTCTGCATCTCCCAGCTTGGCCACGGACCCACATCAGCCTCAGCGTGTTGCGAGGAGCTGGGGACTCACCTGGGCCAAGCAGGGGATGGCTGAGAAGATGCCAGAGAAGGAGAGGGGGTGAGTGAGTTGCTGTAAACCCTCTGTCAGAATTGCTCCTTCCAATATTTATTCCTTCCTCTAGCCAGCCATGGAGCCTTGCAATTTTTGGAGGATGAATAGCTCGGTGGAAATCAAAGGAAACTCAAAGCCTTTTCTTTATGTTCCAAAAAGAGGATTTATTTAGTGGATTTTAGCAGTTTAAAATACACAGATCTGAGTGTTGTGGAAGGGGATATACAAGCAGGCAGGATGTTCACCATCCAAAGCATGTAGGAAACAGGCACTCTGGGAATTCCTGCAATAAAGCACCAGCTCCCGGTCCTGCTGGGCTCCGTGGGCAGGTCTCCCGGTGGTTTCAGGCACTTACTGGAGATAAACAATAAATACCCGCAGAAAGCTCCCAGGAGAGAGGCTGGGTGGGAAGTGCTGCTGCTTCCCAAGGAGGCAAGTGCTTGATTAGGGAGGGTATGGCTCTCACAAGGCCACGCGCTCCCGTGAGGCGTGGGATGCCTCATGTCTTTTAGCGAGATCACACGCTGTTTCTTTGCTCGGGGAAAGCTTCCTTCGGTTTCAGACTGCTCTGTTCTTCACGCTTTCAAATATCTGCAGCACCTTGCCTGCTGGTATGCAGCCTTCTCTCACGATGGTGATGCCACCTTCCCGGAGGAAGAAGGAGAAAGTTAGGATAATCCCCAAAGGGTGAAAGGGTTAGGGATATAGAATATCTCGGACCATCCAAAACCATCCAAAGTAATACAGTTGTGTAGCAAGAGGACCAGAAACTTTGTCAGAAAGCGAAACCACCCACCAGCTCTGACCCCACGCTTTGTTCAAGGGTTTGGTTTTCATTAGAGAATCCCACTCAAATAACAACCCGGATCCAGCCAACAACACCTCAGCTTGGGCTGTTACATCATCGAGGATGAGCTCCTGCAACACCTTCATCCTGGTGGTCTACACGGAGTACACACCCTTGCTTTCAGAAACATCCACCCTCCCACTTGAAGCATTTTTTGCTCTTATAAGGCAGATTTTGCTTGCACAATCGTGTTTCTCCTCACTGCCTTGTTCCCTGTCAACACAGAGGTCCTCCAAGGACATCTTTTGTTTGTTGCTCTTCATCAACATGTTTGCAAATGTCCAGGCACTCAAGGACTGTTACTCTTGGAGCACACTGTGCTGCCAGATTGATACTATTGAAAGGAGTGGAAACATCCCAGGAAAATGCAATTGCTGACATGGAAAGGGTTCTCACACTCACTTTCATCAATCTTTGTGCAGTTGACCACAGTTGATGCCACCACCTCATCAGATTCTCCATCGCAGAGAACACCCTCCAGCTTATGGCCAAGACGCCTGTAGGGGAATAGAAGCCAACAAAACTACGGAGTCCCTCATGTTACATTGTGCTGAAGTTCCCCTCAACGCAGGGCTCCAGATCGTGGTCTATACGCCACGTAAAGCTGCTGGCCACCTGCCTGAGAGGTGGTTTGCACCGTGGTAGAAGAGCCAGTGAACAGGGTACTCACGAGATGACCATGTCGTGGTGTGTGCTGTCAACCTCCCCGCTGGGATTAGCGGATGTGATGGCCAAGGGTCCCGTCATGTCAATGAGGTGCACCAGGACAGTCAGGTCGGGCACTCTGATCATGATACTGTCTTGAGTTCCCACCCTGCTGTAGCCCGCTCCAACCCCTTGAAAGACGGAGAGAGGACCTTGACAGAGGCAAGATTGGCACAATACCCAGCATGGCATCAGAGGGAGACCCCCTGCTTGCTTTGCCGGTGACCCTGCTCCTCCCCCAGATGAAATTGAGAGTCTCTTTGTATAGTTTCAGAAAAGTTTCTTGATCAGAAATCCAAAAGATTTTGGGGCTAACTGCAAAAGGAAAAGATGAATGGCTGAAGATCAGCATAGCTGCCTTCACAGACATCTACCTACATCCCAGAGGCCAGCTTCTGGTGATCACTGCCGGCCCTCCCTCCCTCTGACACATCTTTGCCTGTCAAACATGTAACTCTGACCATTTCTTCAGTCTTTAACATTTTCACTGACTCCCAGGGCCCGGTTTGAGTGTGAATCAGGCTGCTGCTCAGTGTTTTGACTTTGTCCATATGGTAGGAAGGAAGAAGAGATGCCCATAGGAACCCCATCCTCCTCAGAACCTCTCGTCTTTGATGGTCCACCCAAGGGTTGCTCATTCCTCCCTAACAGCCATGGGCTTGAAAGCAGTCACCCTCCCAGGTTGATGAGCCTCCCTTCCTTCGAGTCTGACTGGGTTAAAGAAATAATCATGCTGGCTCACACTGCTAATGAGTCATTCCAGCTCATTAACACCCTCTGCTAAACATTTACCAAGTCATGTAAGAGCTCCAGAGATGATTTCTCAGGATAAAATGAATAGAATCTCTCCCCACTGACACCCAAAAGGGTGTGTGGATTGCAGAGCTGCCGTGTTGAAAACGTGAAAGAAGGCGAGAAGAGCTGTCCTGTTCACCTCACCTAACTTCTTCAGCCACTCTCCTTTCTTGATAATGCAGCCGATGCCACCAGGGTACACATTTTCCATGAATTCCCAAAGCAGCGGGCTGACGGGAGGAGCAGCTGCTCTCAACTGGTCCAGGTTTGAAATAAAGATGCAGATGGGTTTCTCTTGAGGCCTGTCCTGCAAAAGCAGGAAGAGAAGAAGAGGAAAAACAGATAAAGAGAGAAAGCTCTTGTTGAGAAGATCGAAGCCCACCGGAATCCAAGTTTGTGTGCTTCCCAGGGACCAGGGGCTCCGAGAAAGCAAGATGCTCTCTCCACACAAAATGCTGAGCACAGGAGGGGACTGCATGCTGGGATTGATGGCACAGCTCAGATCTGCATGTGCAAACCGAAGGAGAGGGAGAACTGCTCTTGGGATCTTGGTGGGATGCAGCCAAATCCCCTGCTTTAGCCACAACCACCGGAAGGATGGTGATGCTCTGCTCATTGTCAGGGCTTTTAACATCTTACACACCAGGAGCCTGATTTTGTTCTAATTTATGCTGGTATAAATCAAGGTTAAACCCACCAATTCTTGACAGGATAATGGAAGGAGAGCCTAACCCTCTGGAAACCAACACCTACATGACCACTTATTTGGTGCCTGGAAATCAGCTTTCTGTAAAATGAACAGTGATATAGAGGGAGAATAAAGAGCTCACAAAGCAGTGTCATTTCAGTCCTCAACTGACATCAGTTCCAGCAGGGCCAAATGACTAAGGAACTGGGCATGTATTTACATTCTGTTTATATTATCTCATCGGCAGGGAAGGTTAGCATTGGCACCAAAGCAGGACAGAAAAGACTGCCTTTGTTGCTGATGTTCACACCAAGTGCCAGCTGAGATAGTCTGTTATGCTTATTTCTCCAGGCTAGCCAGGAAATTGCCTCATGGAGAATAGACATGGCCAGGCTGCAAAAGTTGTATTGAAGGTGCAAACTTTGGGTCTGATTCCAGCACTGAATGTCTCCAAAAGTCTGGAGAAATTTAGACTTGGGATTCTGATTCAGCACTTTGTAAGACGGAGAGGACAAACACCGGTTTGGACCCACTTGTGGCAAGCGTCAGGGCTGTTCCAGTTTGGGTTTGTGCTTTGCCCCCACCCCCAGTGAAGCAGGACGTAGCTGTCTGATCCCCAGTGCCCGATGCCCAGAGCTTTATCCCAGGTTGCTCAGCTCAGAAAATGTTCCACGAAGCTTTGGTGTGGCTGCTCATAAACTCCACCCAGGGTCAAATTCTGAGTCTTAGGACAACTTGAAACAAGGGGTTTCTGTACATATCTCTAGGACATAAGCAGGATCCAAGTAACAAGACGACAGCCTTGTGTTCACACCTTGATTCTGTAGACCTTCTCGATGGCTTGAGGGTGTTTGCAGGAGGCTGCCAACGCATAGACGGTGTCTGTCGGGACCCCGCACACCGCCCCTGTGTTCAGCAACTCAGCAATGGTCCTCAAGCCACTCGTACAGTGCGACCTGGGGCAGACACAGGGTGGAGGGTCTTCGGTGTCCTTCTTAGAGCTCTCAACCTGACAACAATCAGGAGGCAACAAATCCATTATGGTGGGAATAAGGAAACATATGAAACGCAGGGTAGGATTCAGTCCACCCAAATGCACCTGAGTCTCCATGGCTAAAAACATTGTTTTAATTAAAATGTTTCTTTGCATCTGGAATTGGAGCTGTCAGGTCAATCAACCCAGTGAGATGGAAGTGCCGTGGTCAGACATACAAGATGGTAGAGAGTTTAAAGTGAACAGATACAGTGGGGAACTCCTGCTGTCCACTTTGGGAAGCTTTTAACTCCCTGCGTCCCTGCCCCCAAGGTTATGGCCTTCACAACTTCAATCTGTCAACAAGTCTTGGATTGGGGATGGCCAATTCCACAGGACCATGGAGATAGGCATTTTGGAGCGAGGTAGGAGTTTTGTCAATACTCCTGTCCTTTCTCCAAGTTTCCATACTTGTTATCCATAAAGGAAGAGAGCTTGCTTTCGGCTCCCAGCTCCCTACAGAAATGCTGTGACTGGGATTTCAAATGGTGCTGATGGATTCAAAGCAAAGGCATTCAATGGAAATTTCAACTACCGTAGGTAAGACCAAAGACCCCCGGATATCCCTCCTGACTAGGGAAGCTACACCATCCTGCAAAACAATCCTTACTGTGAACAGAGGGGGTCCCATCATCATGAGATCCTTCCCAAACATGCTGTTTGCAAGTGATGCTGTTGCTCCGTAGAAGCAGATGATGCTGAAGATGCTCAGCATCACAACTGGAAAAGAAACACCAGAGAGTCAAAGGCAGGAAGGGTGATGACAAAGTTCTATTTTCTCCTATGTCTCACAGCTTCCCAGCATTGCAAACGGACTTCAGTCTTTCCTGTCACGCAACATTTGCAGTCCAGCATATTTGCAGGTCTAAAAATTCAAGGCATTTCCAGGTTTGCTTACCTCTGCATCTTTTCATATGCTTTTTATTTTTTTTCCCCCCTCCCCTGGTGGAAAAGCTTGTACAAAGCATCTTGTTAAAACACTATGTAATTACAAACAAAATTCTCACTTGCTGCAAAGCCAAAGCCTCAACAGAACCACTGCCATCCACACCGACGGCATGCTTGGTTCATCCCAAATTTTAGCTCACTGAGCTACTACTAGAAAGTAGGACTGTACAGAACCTCAGGAGGTCGTCTTGATTCAGCAGTATCAGCCCCACCTAAATGTCTACTGGAAGGCTCAAGGACCTGGGAATAGGAGGAAAAGTTTCCTCCTCCAGTCATGGAGCCAGAAGGCTCAGCGCCTGTACCTTCAAC